>NW_009726787.1:0-48783 GCF_000703405.1 Apaloderma vittatum
GCTGCCGGCCAGGGTCAAACC
The DNA here is from genome assembly GCF_000703405.1 of Apaloderma vittatum. NCBI lineage: Eukaryota > Metazoa > Chordata > Aves > Trogoniformes > Trogonidae > Apaloderma > Apaloderma vittatum. Next base: position 22 of record NW_009726787.1, read on the forward strand.
ACGACAAACCTGTAAAGCTACATTACAAAAGTAGCCTGGCTCTGTCTCACCTGGACCAACAGACAACAAGGTCTCAGCTCTTGAGAAGAGTTTGCATTGGAAAGGACTGTTAAAAGTCATCTAGTTCAACTCTCCTGCAATAAGCAGGGACATCTTAAACTAGACCAGGTTGCTCAGAGCCCTGTCCAATCGGACCTCGAATGTTTCCAGGGATGAGTCTTCTACAACCTTTCTGGGCAACTTGTTCCAGTGTTTTACCAGTGTCACTGTAAAAAATACCCTCCTTATATCTAGTCTGAATTTATCCTCTTAGTTTATCCCTTGTCGTATAGCTATAGATCCTACTAAAAACAGTCTGTCCCCATCTTTCTTATAAGCTACTGTTGAGTATTGAAAGGCTGCAGTAAGGTTTCTCCAGAGCCTTCTCTTCTCCAGGAAGTCAGGAATGTACTGCCAAGTACTACAGTAACTTCATACTAGCTAGGAGTCAAGGCAGAGAAATCGCTTCCAAATGACTCCTGAAGATGGGTAACAATGGAGAAGTCTAGTTTGGGAACAGCCCCACTCAATACCTTATAGCAAAAGGACAGCTTGAGTTGATAACGCAGTGGTGCTGCTGGCAAGGCAAATATAATGCAGACAAAGGCAGTACAGTTCACACTAAGCTTTGGCTGCTCTTGATTTCTGCAAGGAATCACACCTTTTGTTTGGACCAGTAACTGTGTTAAGGAGGGAAAACTAAATGAAAGGCAAGGGAAGGATGGGAAGAAAGCCTACAGAGAATCAAAACACTCCTGAGTCACAGACCTCATTGCATGAGACAGTTCTGAGCACTTTCCTGAACTAGACCTTCAGCAAAGCAACAGTATCACTAATTTCATTTTGGGGAAAGGAGGAGACAAAGCCTTGGAAACTGACATCTGAATTGTCCCCACTGCTGACAGCTACGCGAAGACTTTCCATACCACAGACTATCTCCTCTTGGGATAAGTGCTCCATGGACACCTCTCTTGCCCACTGAAACTGCACTGACACCTCTCTTCTTTCAAGGCACCTTGGCACAGCATCCTTATGGCAACTGCTAGGGTGGGAGGATCGCCCTGGTGCACTTGCAGCTAAGGTGCAATGTATGTTGGAAACTAACAATCTATGTTGTGTAAGCAGTCAGTTGCTTGAAGACCATCAATTAAAAAAGCCAATTGCAGGCATGTCTTGCACCTATCGCTGGAAATGGCTCAATAAAAACTTTACCAGCAAATGGCACTTGTGAATCCACGGCATGTTTCTTGGGTTGTGCCACAGTCTTAATTCCTGTGGCTGGCACACAGCCTTTTCTGAGCAACCTTCCAGTCTTTTGTGTCAGCTCTTAAATGCCATGGACTGTGGCTTGGCAACTGCTGTTCAAGAAGTTGAGCTAGAGCTCGTTACGACATCAGACAAAGACCAACACAGCATGTTCCTCCCTTCTCTCACTTGCAAAACTACCAATAAAGCACTGCTTTGATTGCATAAGCATATTTAAAGATATCGTTTTTCTAAGCAATACTGCTTGGTACATACATAGTGCCTCAAAGCCAAGGAATGCAACGTGTTTTTTTATACACTCTAATAAATGTAGCTCCACAGGTAATTTTAGATGTATGAGACCTAATTATTCCTAAATTGCAGATGAGCAAACCAAAACAAAGATCTACAGCAAGTTGGCTGAAGTTTACTAAATCTTTTCTGGAATTTAAAAAAAAATACAAAAACCAAACAAAACATAAAACCAACAAAACAAATACAGTGGAGACTTTGGTCCTTTGTTTGCTGTTATGAACAGGAATTCAAATCACCAGAGATACAAGCCAGACTTAAAAAAGAAGAAAGAAAAAAAATAAAACAGAAGAAAGCTCAATATGTTTAGTTACTTAACTGTAAGTAAAGCAAAGAAACCCAGATGGGATTATTCAGACCTAAGATCAGCTATTCAGGAGGGGAGGAAAGGAAACATTTTTACCAAACTGACATTAAGACTGCTGTTAATTACAAATACATTCTTGAGTAAAACAAAAACATGCACAAAAATAAAGTCATTGAAGGTCAAGAATAGGCTCCTTCAGCAACTCACAGACAGAAATGGCATTTAGGCACAAAACTTTGATTCACTTGGCTGGGATTCATGAGTTGGGTGCTTATTCTCCACATAACGGCTCAAAGGTAATAATCACAAATGGCGCTATTTAAATGGAAAATAAATAGCCCTGTCTCTTTAAGGACATCATGTCTCATTCTCAGTGGAATAATGGCAGATATAAAAAAGCTATGATTCCAATATTTCTCACTATGACTTCTCCCCCTGCTCGTCTAAAAATTAAAGGCTACTCTGTAGTCCCAGATCAATCTAACTAAAAGAGAAGAGTTCGCTTGCAACAACAAAATACCAGCTCTGACACTAGTTATGTATTCATCACATGTGAAAATGGCCCCATAACGCTGCCTTCGAATCCTTCCAACAAGTTGTATTAAATTAGGTTGGGTTCAGATATTTTTTTTCTTGCACCAAAAGTAAAATAAATATAGCTTTATTTAATGCTCCTAAAAGGTTGAGATTCAGCTAGAACCCCAGGGCATGTGGCTTTGTTGTTAAAGCATATATACTGACTCTATTGATTGGTGCAGTCCTCTGTGCAAGAGAATTTGTCACATCAATAGCAACTGAAAAATACTCAGGAGCTGTAATATGGTTTAAATGAGCAGTTACCACATCAATATAAAGACCATTTTCAATGGTAGTAGATAGGGACCCTTTTGCAAACCTAGTATTTGTTTTAAGATAAAGGATGACAACTTTTTTTACAAGGAAGATTTTTTTTTTCAAGTAATGGTGAGCAAAACAGCAACCACTGTAACCACAGCACTCTGTGGCCAGTAAAAGCCACTTCTAAGCAAAGCTTGCCTCCCTGGTCTTTCCCATGGCTGCTGCGCAGAGTGCACTTGTGTCACAGCTGCAGATCCAGGCCAGACTTTGCTTGCCGGGGCCCCAGCCTGGCACTCTGAGCTGGAAGGTCCAAACCAGATGCAAACACACCCAGGATGAAGGAGGAAGACAGCACAGAAAATTCCTGACCTGCCCTCAGTGCCAAGTAAAAGCAGCAGGCAGAGAAAACTTCTGAAATGCCTCAGCCTCTCCCCAAGCTGCATGGGAGGAGGTGGTACAAGGAAATGTCCATTCCCTCGCTGTGGCAGGTCTCTGTCTGTTTTTTCCTGTTATCAGGGTGGGTTGTCTTGGCCAGAGCTATGTTTTTAATCCAACAGATTGTTAAAAGATACTGGAAGCCTTGGAAAGCCACCTTTGACTCCCAATTTTAAAACTGGAAAGGGAGGAAAAGGGAAGAGCTCAGTTGCCACCACTCTACCAGGTGTCAGGAACACACATATGTCCTGCCTCTTCTGTAGTCCCAGTTACAGTGGGGAGTGCCATTTGCCTCCACATAAGTCACCAACCTCCAGCTGATACTAAATGTTATCTAGGCAGGCAAAGAGAGAGACTCACTGGCCTCAATAATAAGCCACCTATATTAAAAAGACAAACAAGGTGCAAGAGAGGCTACTGAGTAGTCCATGAAGCTCACAGCAGGCTGAAGCCAATGGCGCTTCCTGCGCTGGGGCAGGAGCTGAACAGCCTCAGGCCAGAGGAGACAGAGCTATTGCTCATAATCTGAGGACAAACTGGAAGAAAAATCCACTGCACATCACTGAGCAGACAGAAGTCCCATGAGTCCAGGAAACGTCTGATAGGAAAATCACTGGAAGCTGGGAAAGTACTCGAGGAAAAGCATCTTATGAGCATCTCCTGCTCTTACAGGGAGAGCGGCACTATCCACTGCTGCAGTAGCAGATATTGGGCTTGTGAGGTCTGCCGCAGCACGGCTGGTCTCACAGGTCCCCCAAGATGTGCAATCTCTGCTTTAGTCACAGTTGAATTGGAAAAAAAAATAAATAGGAAATTTATGGCAAGGAACAAACTTCCATTCTGTGGGACTGAAAAATCACTGGTTTTCAATAAGAAATAGTTCTGTATTTTCAGGGGATGGATCATACTTTTCCTGACTTGGTGTATTTTTAGAGTACGTTTCTCTCTCAATCATATCCCTTCTTCCCTTGGGTTAATGCAGAACGGACACTTTTGTCATTCAGGCAGAAATCCCACTAAAGGAAGACGAGAAGCGGCATGTGCTGCAAGTTTTGAAGGAGATGAGAAATTTCACACTATCCTGATATCTTCTGGGTAGCTGCTTATTTTATGATGACTAATAGGCAATTACTATGGTAATAGTGCAATACAACATGTGTGAGGTTTGGGAATGAGAAATTATAGGTAAGTACTTCAGACTCATTTCTATGGTAACAAAAAGTAATTGTCATTAAATACCAGTTATATTGCGGCTCTACCTGGTAATTATAGATTTTTTTATGCCCAGTAACATAAATAAAACCAATAAATTTATTCAAAAGGTCCACAATTGTTTACTTATATGTTGTTACATAGAATACATAATGACAAACACCTAATTAGGAAAAATAAACTCTGTCAAGAGCTTCGTCTTGTCATATGAGACGTATATTCTTTTTCAAATCAAGGAAATGCATGAATTTCACATGCATCAAAAGTGAAAAAAAAGCCAACTCTTTCCCCAATAGGTGAAAAATAATCAATTATGATAATTATGAAATGACAGTATGCACACAAGAATCCACGTCCACAACTGGACAAGTGACAGTAAGAACCATTTAACATATACAGTCACTGGAACATATATATATATATATATATACGTGCATGTATGCAGGTATTGGTACCTCCCCAAAAGTAACATTATGAAAGATCAAAATCAGCACCCCTCAGTGCTGCAACATATAACTCTGATTTAGAGCTAAAATAATTTGGATAGAGTCCACATATGCTTTTACGGTCAAAAGATGCCTCAAATCTATGAGAGCATGTGAATGTGGATATTGAACATTTGACTATTTCTAGAGTCACAGAAATCAAGTCCACAAAAACCTATTTAGGATAAATCTGAAATATTTCATCTGGTTCAACGCCTAGTTTTGGGTTTGTATTTCAGACTCTTCAAAAGGGATATTTAAAAAAGTCCAGTTTTTAAACATATCATGCCATTAACACACGAAAGCAAGATGAGGTTGTCCTTTATAAAATGCCAATATCATAGAATCATAGAGCAATTCAGGTTGGAAAAGACCCTTAGGATCATCGAGTCCAACCATTATCCCTACACTACAAGTTCACCCCTAAACCATATCACCCAACATCACATCTAAGCAACACTTAAACACATCCAGGGATGGCGACTCGACCACCTCCCTAGGCAGTCTGTTCCAGTATCTGACCACTCTTTCTGTGAAGAATTTCTTCCTAATGTCCAGCCTAAACTTGCCCTGTTGCAACTTGAAACTATTCCCCCTGGTTCTGTCCCTAATTACCTGTGAGAAGAGACCTGCACGAACCTCTATACAATGTCCTTTCAAGTAATTGTAGAGCATGGAGAGATCCTCCCTCAGGCTCCTCTTTGCCAAACTGAATAGACCCAGCTCCCTCAATCACGCCTCATAAGGTCTATATATAAATAACTTAAAATGTTTCTCAAGCCTTCCCAGCTCCCATTTTTCACTTGAAACAATTTTCCAAACTCAACTCACATTTCAATCCTTACAAAATTATGTTTCTGGACCAAAATGACACTATTTTTCCAAAGTATTTCACCTCAACACAGCTTTCATTATGGACTGTGACAATGTTTATGGTGAATTTGGCTTTTTAGTCTAGGCAGGACTGGTCTCCTTTCCATCCACAAAATTGCTTTGTTAATCCCTCACATAAGCAATCAGTAGAGATCGTGTTGACTTAAAAAAATATCATAACCTGACAGTGAAACATGAAAGCATTAGAATCTGTGTGCGCCCTCTTCACGCAAATTCTTGCAGTCCCTACAATCAAGCTAGAAAGATATTGTAACAATGACAGCTCAGAACATTTCAGCTAATTCACGACTTTAATTCACCCAAGGCCGATACTGTCACAGCTAACCAACTGAAGACAACACAGAAACAGCAAGGACTGGGAAGCCTTACTGGGTCAGGCAATAAAGCCTTTAGAGAACAGTCACGATGTTTCAACTGCCTTGTCACAGCACTTCTGGGATACCTCAGCAAAGAGCTGCCCAGACTAAGAACCACATCCCTTTCAGTGCCAGTATATGGTTTCATCTCCGGAAGGTGAAGCTGACAAATTGGAACTAATCTTAAGACGGTGTGGTACAGTCATCTTGCCTGCAGGGACACATTTCAGCATTCAGCTGCAGAATGCCAGCTTAAGAACAAGCTCTCGATAAAGAAAAGTTCAGGCCCAGCCTGGGGATGCACGACTTCTAAATCAAGAAGACTTTTCTTTTTTTCTAAATCTAACCCCACCTCCCTGGGGATGGTAATAGGTTCAGAAGATGATAATGCTATACCGCAGAGAGAAAAGTCAAGAAATCTCTCTTCTCAGCACTAGTTTTCCTTTATTTCCTAAAACTGTTTCACAATTTAATCCATCAGAGAGGGTGAGATTAGAGTTATGGAGAAACTCTGAAATATTTTTATTTTTTGCCATTTTATTTCATGAAACTAAAGATCAAATCATGCACTATCCCAAGCAAAAGGGGTCATCTAATTCAGATGAGAACTGAGGACAAGTTACAAGCCAGAACAGTAGGAAAATTATGCTGAAGACTCACTCATTTTAGCTAGGTCAACCAATGGCATCTTCCTAGGCAGTTTAATTAACAAGTCCATGTGGCATAACAATTTCTACATACTGTAGCTGCAAAGCCAGTTACACTTAGAAGTGCAGTAACACCATAAAGACTTCAAGAAAGGGATGAAGCCTGTCTCCCTGTTTTGGGAGAGAACCTACATCCTTGACCACAGGAAAAAGCAGGTACTTATTACCCTATACATTAGAAAGAGCTGAGCATACTCATGTGGCAAGAAAAAGACTATGGAGGATTTTTTTTCTGCTGAGGAAAGAGGGCAGTGCAGTAGTTATCTTCACAGAAGGGTATGATGATAGTGAGTCAGCAAACAGCAGCTAACACTGCAAGCAGGTGCAATCCCAATTAGCCATTCTATACTTTGTCTTGCCAGTGAATTTGTACTCTGAGGGCTCCACATTTCTCCACCTAAACCCTCTGACACCTGTACCCAGCCAACTCTGATCTATTGTACTGTGGTTTGCCCATGATTTTTCATTTCTCAGTTCTTTTCAAAAAGAAACAGGTGAAAGCAAAATGAAATGTTCTAATTTCTAATTAGTCAGAAGTTTCACTGGAATTAAAGTCTGGAAGAGGTAATTTCATCAGCTCTCAGTTTATGCACGTAAGTAATGGCTAATAAGAGATAGAACCATAGTAGTTCACTTTCTATTGAAACATTTATGCTCTAAGATTACAATCAAATTGCAACTATTGTCCATTTATTTTTAAAAAGTACTTTTAAGAATTGTGTATCGACCTTTCAAACATTCTGAATAAAGGGGTGGTTAAGCATCCCATCTAAAATCACATAAGGCACCTTGTCTTTTCATTCCTAACTCTACTGGTCCACAAACACACTTCTTAAACTCTTACAGACACTAGAATAAATCAGTGAAGTTTAGTACCCTATTTCCATGCATACTGATACACTGGGCATTGATATTAATTTCCATGACCATTTCTTTTAGAGCTGCCTCAATGTACATACAACATGCAAGCAATCTTCCTTTCAGATGTGTCTGTGTCATGAGCACTTGGTGCTTTATAGTTGTGATGTTAAAGTCATTTGTTGCTGGTTATGAATATTTCACCACAGGAAAGTCCCCAAAGAGTCACAACCCATTTGGTCTGTTCTCTTGAGAATGAGCAGCAGTTTATAGATAATAGACACTTCTTGGCATTGTTGTAGTTTTGGCTTAAATTCCTAGATCTCAGTTCACAAACACTCAGAGTAAAAGAACAAGGATTTTGGAGAATAACACAGGACCCAAACCCTTGACTGAAGTCCTGCATTCTCAGAAATGACAATAAAGAAAATCCCGTCAGCCAACTGTTACCATATCATCCTGTGTAAATGAGTGGATAATTCCTGTTTTGATCACAGGAAAAATAGTATATACCATCCCTTCTACAAGAACTGCTGACATACTCAGGCTTTTAATGCACCTGGGGTTTCAGAGGACATTGAAACACACCCGACAGTATACTTTGCCCATTGTACAAAGCTGTGTACTGGTGAGGTAAAAAAACCCCTCTCTCACACTGGCAAGAGATCAATTTACAAACTCAAGCATGAGGTTTAATTACCCATTTCATTATCTTAGCTTGCATAGCTCCGAATGTGAACCTTCAGTGAACCAAAGAAAAAGTCACTAGCTGCTGCTTTGAGAAAGAGGGAGATAACAGGAAGTAGAGTTTCAAATGCCTAAAACTGCTCTTGCTGCATATGGCACCACAAACCTTGTTTGCAAAAGCAGCAGGATTGTCCCCAGCCAACAGATTTGTGTTATGCCACACTACATGGAAGACTTCTGAAAGTCCTATTTGTGTGCTACTGTGAACAAAGACCAAAGGAGATGAAACAGACTTATCTAGCCAATCACAGAGAAACCTCAGAGTTAAATTTTCAAACACTAGCAATTAATCCTTAGAGATTTTTTTTCAAAAGAACCATCCAGTAAATTCAAGTAAATAAATTGTGATATGCTTGTGGATTTTTTACGAGCAAGGAAAAAAGTGGTTTTTTGTGAATTATTCACTCAGCGCTAGTTAAGGCTGGCACATTCCTAGGTTTTTAAATACTCTTCTCAAGATAATAGGGAGCATTTTGCTTATTACCCTCATTTTTAAGTTATTAGTTACATTAGGCCATTTGTAAATAAAATGAAGAATTGCAAGAAAATCAAATGCTTTTCCAACTACCTCATTAAAAGTCACTTTAGTTCAGGAGGGTTGAAAACTTTGTATATCATGAAAAGCTAAAACAATAGTGTACCATCAGGCTCAGCACTTCCAGATGAATTCACATACTGTTTCATAATACCTAGGTTCCCAAAAGACTTTTAAAGTCAGGAGCTATATGCATGTCTGTAAAGCTGCCTGCCTCTCAAAAGTATAAATAATAGTGCAGGAGGAAAACCTACAGGGCAAGTGAATTTATGGGATGAAATAAAAACTAGTTAATTGCAACTGGAGTTGCCCATGTGCAGGGCACCTGGAACAGAGTAAAGCAATGTAATATCAGATTCTAGAGGCATTTTAGAGCTTTATTCCTGTAAGGTGCCATAACCACCGTGATAAATCCCTAGAACTGTCAGCTATCACTACTTCAGTATCACACTCTGGTTTTGGATTTGCCAAATGTTGAGGGACTATCAGCATAGCTGAAAAAAGAACAGCAAGCAGCACCATTTTCTTCAAATTCTACTTTCTTCCTCAGTGGTCTCCTCATCCACACAATAACTCAGTCTTATTCTGCTTAGAAATGCAATACCTAATTAGATCAAAGCTCAAGGAAGCCTGGCTACAGAGTGTATTGCGTTATTTACTCTTGTGCTGTAAGCAAAACCACATAGAGTATATTACATTTCTCAGGAGCTTCTCCAAAGAACTACATGGTACATGTATTTTCCCCCACGAACAAATCATCACCTAATCAACCGCTTTTCATTATCACCTCCAGCAGACATTTATTTTGTAAATAAATATATAAGGAGTAAACAATTTTGGGAAACAAAAAATTATCTGAATACATTCTCAACAGAGGAGATGGTAAAGTAGTAATTCAAATACTAAAATGAAGAAAAATTAGCATAATGTGCTATGATTATTCCATTCCACGTATCCCTATCTGTTACAATACAATAATAGACTGAAAACTATGACTTTAATGGATTATCTGGGTAGTTGAAGGGAACTGTGATTGACACATTTACAGAGAAGCTGAGGAGCAGCATAATAAATGCATTTATAAAACACAGTTAAGTTGACTTTAACTGCCCCACCTAGAGGAAGCTTGCAGAGCAGATACCCTGCTATCCTGGAGAGTTGCCTTCTACATCCTCAAGCAAGCACGTTTGCCACTGAGCCCCCTTCTACAACAGGAACTTCAGGAAACACATTGGCCACATGAGAAGCTCCAGTTTAAGCGGACTAAGGTGAAACAAGTCATATAGGATTCAGTGACAACACAGTGCGGGGTGTGTAAGGTAGATACAATGATATGCAGGTTCACACTCCACACTTACCTGTAATTTCCTAGGTATACTCCATCAGGATTGAGCATGGGTGCAATCTTGAAGACCAGGTGGTCTCTCAGTACTTTTGCGATAGGATGCTGACTCACAAGGAAATCGATTATACCTGAGAAAAATACAGGAAGATTTTGAAGAGAGGGCTTTATGACATCAAAGATTTCTAAATATCTATCTGAAAATTCACATATAAAAAATTAGAATGATTATTCTTCCTGGTTCTTGGCACTGCTTCTGCTTCCAACAGAACAAACTACTTACAATCACATAGCACCTGCCATCTAAAAACTCCAAACATAAGAACTTTAAGGATAAATACCTTAGTCCATCCTCATAATACAAGTACAATATGTCTGTATTATCAGACACAGTCAAGTATCCACAGCGGGAGAAGTTACTGCTCATCAGCTGAGCCACAGTAATAAAACACTTCTTCTCCTAAGTGGTGAAATGAAGTATAACCTAGCAGCTTAAGCCTAGCACTTTACATACCCAGCAGGCATATATGGGCACATACTGCAGCTCAGCTTTTGAGTGGCAGTTTGTTGAGCTACGGCACCTCAAATTTGTTTGAGCATATGGTCAGATGTACTCTTGACATATGAACATGGAGTTCATATCATCTGTGGGTATAAAGATATATAAAGTGCCTCACTAGGATTGAGAGAGTTATATAAACTTTGTACCAGGCACAGAGAAATTGTGATTTGATCGACTGAAATTTATATGGTCAGATTCTTCACTTACTTTACGTCCACAAAAAGAACAGGAGTAACTCCACCTCATCAGGGAAACTCCTTTAACATGGAACCAAAGCAAGCGACAAGGGGAACCAGATCCTAAATCCTGTCCTTTGGGTGCAGTCACAGCACCAAGACCCCACAGGAGCTTCTGCCTCTGGGCCTTGTGCTCAGGGAGCGACTAAACATCTCCTTCCTCCAAGGCTGGTGCTGGGGCAGGAGGCAGGCAGTTTGGCAGTTAAATTCATTGCTTATTCCTCCACTGAGTTGGTACTGACAGAAATAGCTTCCAGGGAATGAATGTTGAGATAAATTGAGTTCCTGTGTAATCTCAGGACACCCATAGATAGGTCATGACAATTTGCTATTTATTGTAAGGTCCATCCTGTGAAGGAGGAACCATTTACTGAATATCCCCAGAATAAATCAATCACTACGCTCTAGTAACAGGATAAAATTAAGTAGAGAAAAATTAAGGCTGATCCTCAGTAAAATTTCACTAATGGCCAGCTCTATTAGACTGTGGAATTGCCTCTCCAGGGGAAGAGTGGAATCCCGTCATCAGAAATGTTTAACGCTGGACAGGGCAAAGCCCCAGGGAATAGATATAACAAGCAACAATTCAGCATGGAAGAGATGGCATGGGCGAACTAGCTGACTTAAAAAGAAAATATTACTTTAGACCTAATTTTCTGTGATCCAATCAAAATCTTTAAAACAAACAAACTAACCCCCAGGTACATGCAAGGTTAAACACACTTGTTTATAGCTTGGCTGAAGCATACATTAAAGAAGGGACCAAAATCTCATATTCTGTACAACTCCTTCATTTAGCCTATTTCCTAAGGCTCATTTTGTATTTCAAATACTAGCAAATCTGAACCTATGCTGCTATTGGAATGAATTCTAATTTGCTGAGGCACATGGGGAAAAATAAGCCTTCTGAAATGTCTAAGATGATCAAGATATAATTGACTCTAAACATCAGCAATTTTTTCATCTGTTAGTGACTAATCCCAAAGAAGAGAAAGTCCCTTTCTGTAACCAGGTCTTCTTCATGAGAAAAGACTAAACCTGAATTTCTGAGGCAAATTAGCATATACATAATTATATTGCTCAGGAAATGTTTCTGCAATTACCTCCTTCCAATGAAGGAAATCAGACATCGATCTGCTTTTTGGCTGGTGTTGTGTCTTTTGTTCATTATACAACAGCAAGAACACGAAGAAACAACAGAGACACAGCTGGATTCTGAATAACCAGGTTTCCTAACTGTATGCAAATGTGAAAGGCTTAGCTATGTTAAACTGCTGCTCTAACTGTTTGCTGGCACTGTCTAAAACATAATCCACAGTATGCACACCTGGAAGGCTCAAAACTACTTAAACGGATACAATCCCACACTTAGTCCACAGTTTCTCGAGACATTATGTTGGTTTTAAAGAGTTTGCAGCTGGACTCAAAACATCACATTAATTCACGTTTTCTAAATTACTTGGAAGAGTTAACTATTCAGAAAGCAGTATGTCCAGGACATACTTTATCCTGGATAAGGTATGATCTTTCAAACAGTCACAACGAAAGCAGCATAGATATCGCGTTGCGTACATGATCATCACTTCATCAAAGACCTTAGTGGAACAGTTTTGCCGTGAGATCTGGCAGTGCACCAAGTGTGTACATATGACATGTCTTCATGTGGCAGGGAGGACCACAGCTACCTCGGGGATGACATGACTGCTTTTCATTCAGAAGGTAAGACAAGAGCTCAAACTCTCAGAACTTTGTTCTGGTTGTATTTGTGCCAGGGAAGAGGCTTGTCCAGGTTCTGCTCATTTTCCTCTTGTTATTGATGCAGCCCCACTCACAGAGCTTGGCAAAGGCATCTTGGCAACAGAAGCTACAGTTTTCAGCTTCACACAGGGAATTATTATTCCCTAATCAAGCACGTGCTATGACGTGGAAGGCTGTGTATAAACACGTAACAGATGAGCCTCTACTCTGCATGATTCACTATTGCACCAGGCAAGCCAGACTAAATGGAAGAGACTGACTTTTGGCACTCAGCAACTCGGTGGCAAACAACACTCTGCATTTCCCAGTGTGCCACAATCTATTAGAGGGTCCGGCAGCCAAATTCACCCAATCCAAAGAGATTTACTGTATTTTCTTATTTAGGAGACAGTTAAATCTGAAGTAGTCAGATAAACATCTGAAAAGAAGTCCATGATAGAAATACAAAGCAAGAGTTAAAAATAACTGACTCACAGAAGTCTAACCTAGAAGTAAAGGCAGTTCTAAGGAACATAAGAGAAGCATCAGATGGAAGCATAGATCTATGTATACAAACCCCACCATAAAATTATTGTAAGCTTCCAAATAATCAATACAATTAGCAAACAGCTTTGTCTTTCAGAGGAACCCTATAGTCTCTGGATCAATAACGTTTAAAGTTAAACTATTAAAAAAAAAAAACCACACCAAAAAAACCAACCATTGCAGAGAACTTGGTCCTCCTGTTAATAAATCAATACAAACTAAATTTTACAGCTTCTATAATCAGCAAGAGACATATCAGTGTATCTCATTAGGCTAGGGTTAAGAATTTGGCAGCAACCAAAGCCCATTTAATATCATTTACTTCAAGGCAGACATGGCAATACAACAGATGCCCTAATTTATTTGTTGATCTTTGTATTAAAATAACAGTTTGCTGGTAAACAGGAAGGGTAATGATGCCAGTCACCCTTGTTAGTGGCTAATAATTGCTTAATTTGTCCACTAATTGACCTGTGCTACTGTTGAAGCACTGGATCGTGTTGCAGGGCATGAAATAAACAAGGCCACTGTAATGTTACTTTAGAGAATGACTTCTGGAAATAGAACTACTTATTGCTATAAATTTTCCCTTCACAGATGAGCAGATTAATTGGTCTGTCAATTAGTCTGCTATTAAAGAAAAAAAAAAAAGAGCTGCCCACAGATTGGTTGGATCTTCGAACCGCAGCCCCAGTTTGGGTCAAATGAAATAATCCAATCTGAATCAGTCACATCAGCTATGAAAAATAAGACAAGCGTTATTTAAAACCAAACTGCTGTGGCTGGAGATCAAGGAAAATAACCCAATAATTAAGTATTAGCTCTTTAAGTGACTTTAAAATAAAAAGGAGAACATGATGGAATGGGCCTACTCAGGCACATTACAGTGCGGAAAAGTTCTCCAATTAAGCAACAAAACAGTATAGATTATTTTCACACCAAGCTTTCTAGAAAGTAATTAAAATCATTATTTTTCAAATAGTAACATGCAATTATATATGCTGCCTGGAACCAGAACAGCTCAGAAATCAGCATTCAGCCATGACATAAGAGAGGCTTATCCATAGTTCACTAAAATTCAACCAAAGTCTTTACATTAAACTTCAAGGAGCTTTTCATAGCTTTGAGGGAGAAGAAAAGATTGAAAATAAGGAAAAGGGAAAACAATACCGACAGCTATGAGCCATTAGATACACAGTCATGATGGCTCCAGAAATTTTACAGGTTTTCAAGTCTTTCTTAGTAAACACAGCTTCACTGAAAGTGCTAAATTAGGACCAAATCTCCTCTGAGTCACTTCTCTATCATTATTCTTTTTCAAGGATAAATATACTTTCTCGTATTTCTCTTGCCTTCTGCAGCTCAGCACCTCTCACCTACTCCAATACCAGATCCTGCGCCATCTCTCTGCCCGCCCTAACCCAGCTCAAATTATCTACTGGCGATTCATAAGCAAGTTGATTGTTCCCTCTCCCTTTACAATTCAAAGCAACCTTCTCTGGTCACACGATTTCCACTGTTCTGTCTGGAAGTTTCCTCAATCAATTGCTATAAACTCTATTAAAACTTCCTGCCTTCTTTAATATGACCTCCCCACATTTGCTCCTTCCAAAGAAAAGCCTGTCTTACCCTGTTTCTCCATTATCCCATCCTTTCCCTCTCAGTCTTACAATATGTTTAATTGTACAACTATATAATACATTTTCCCTGCTCCTATTACTGAAAATCTAATAATCACAGATCCTAATGCAATATGGCAACTTCTAACGCAAACATATCCTGGACTTTGTCTACCATAGGCCAAGAAAGAAGTGATTTAAATTTTCAGATCCGTTTCCTAACATGGAATAGCTGCTGGTCTCCTGCAGTCAGCTCACCATAGCCAGCAGGTTAAAGAGGATATAAGAATAAGGCTCTAACAACAACAGAATATATTCACTGGGAGTCCTACATGTTTAAGCTTACAAAAAACACCTATTGAAACCAATTGAGATTGTAACCAATGTGAAAGACACTATACTTACCCTTTCATGGAGAGTAGGGAAACAGAAGTGTGGGGTTAGGCTTTTTATGCAGGGGATTTTTTAATGTGATCGTGAAAAATAATATGAGAAGATAGAGTCAAGCAGCTACAATATTCTATCTCTACAGAACAAGTACAGCACAAGCAGTAAATAATGGCAAGACACTGCTGTGCCACCATTTGTTTGTGAAGGAACTCTCTTTTGGCAAAGGGGCCTTTTTCTGTTCAGTCTTTGGCCTTTCTCATGGGACTGCAGAAAAAAAGCCAATATCAAAAACCAACCAACAAAAAAAAACACCAAAAAACCCATGAAAAAAACAGATGAACATTTTTCTCCATCCCAGCATGATGGGAAAAGTGTAACATTCACACTGAGCCCTACTCAGTACAGGTCACACCAGTGTGGTCTCTACAGCACAAACATCTGTGCTTTCAGTGCAGTGCCCAGCACAGGCCAATAGACAGAAATGATCAAGTAACACCTTAGCCTGAAGGGTTTCCAATATTGAACAAAACAGCAAGGGAAAAATAAAAGGCATGTGAATGGTGATAAATGAGCAGAGCTAAGTCACAGCAGGGTTATTGACATGATCTAACATCATGCTGCCACTGAAATTATCCCTACAAAAGATCATCACATAGAGTGATCCACGAGCACAAGATCATGGCAGATGCTGACTCTGCTCCGTCTTACAGTGCTGCTCCTCCTCTTCATGTGTGAAAACAAACTGGCAAACTCAACTGGTTCATTTTTTTTTACACTTTTTAGAAACATGTTTATTGGGGGGGGGGAGGAGGGGTGCACAAGGGTGTGCACACTGATTGGAGCATCAATACAGAAAGAATTTATAGATGTGGAATGCTTTATTAATTGTTTCTTTATCTTTCCAAAGGTCCCTTTAGAATCCATGGCAAAACCAAAGTTTATTTAATCAAAATTTTTAAAATATCAATGATGAGAGAAGACTGCAAAACCTAAAGAGGCAGCTGGTTATAGCATTAGGTGAAGGAAAATTTGTTGCCTGAAGTATATCAGTCAATGATTTCCAGTTGCAAAACCTGACGTACATCTACATGCATATGTCTCTCTCCAAGTAGTTGATGCGATTAAGTAGGAGTGGGAAGATCCAGAACACTATCTGTTTTTCATTAACTCCCTCTCTGGACATCCTCAGTACACACAAAACTGCGAGGGCATTGCTTTCCCTCCGAGAGGAATGCAATACCACACACAAAAACTTAGTGAGCATTCATCAGATCCTACTTTTCAGGTCAGTTTCTGCTCCCATTTTCTCTATGTTGATGCTCAAATTTCATCTAACTTTTCCCTATGACAGGGTCAGAAAACACCCACATAGGCCTGCGGGTACTACATGATGAAAATCAATCAAGTTCTTAGAAAATGCAGGGAAGTTGACAATTTTTCCCAGTGGTTCCCGTGGAGACAAAGGTCTCAAGGAAGAACAGCTAAACCACATGATTACCCATGACAAAATACACAAGAGCCAACCAAGGCAGGTGAGACAGCATTAGAAAGGATGTGGTAGGTGAACCAGCAAGCAGAAAGAGAAGGGTGGATTGATTCTTCCGGAATACCAAACCTTTAGATTGCAGAGAACCTTGACCCCAACTGGACAAGTAAATATCTCAGTGCTAACTAAGGTCTTGTTGCATGAGTGTGGTTCGTTAAAAGCACTCCAAGAAGTGTTTAGGCCCCTTTGTCATTTCAGTTGTTTACCTGCAACCATTATTGCTATTGCAAAAACCCCACAACAATGCAACAGTTAAGTCCCTGACAAATTATACACATGGCCCCACTTCACCTATTTTTAAAGAATTTCTAATCAACGTGAGACAGAAAAGTTGCACACCTAACTTTAAGGATTTAGCTGTGATAAGAAGATTGATTAGGAGCACATCACGCTATATTATGGCATATTTGTTCTTTTATTTACCGTTTACTCTTCCAGCTATTCTCTGCTGCAACTCTATGTCTCTTCAAAACACAGGATTAAAAGCAAAGGAAATCTCAAATAATGGGATAAAACGAATGTGCAGGAAATGAATGGGTGAATTAGATTACAGCAGATGAAACACCGAGGTCTCAAATGCAAAACACAGGGAGTTTATTTAATTTGTTACTCCTTTAAAATGAAAATATGCTCACTGACTTGAATTAGTAATTTCCCCGTTTTAAGATATGTTAGGCCATTACAGCTAGGCCTATTTCCAGAGCAGTGAAATAAATGGAAAACAGCCAGTCTCCCAGGGAACGCGCTAACTCACTGCATTTTGCCAGCCCAGTGAAACACTGTTAATGTCAGCTCCAGAGAAAACCCTGCTTCTGCTGTAGTGGCTGCATGCACAGGAATTGATAATGACTAGCAACAAATACTTAAAACGGCCGAGCAAGGCACTGTGGATTTTAACTCAGGTTTTAATGTGCACAGTAAGCACAGACAGCACTGGATTTAAAAAAAACACTTAAAAATTATTATTCCTGACTCTCTCTCCCCTTCTCCTTCAGTTAGCAGAGGGTTCCACAAATAATTAATCTGGCATTCAGTATGGCTGAAATGCAACTCGATGTGAAGGCAGCAAGAGGTGGGAACAGCAGTCAAGATCCTCTCAGATGGGTTCTCCTAGCATAAGAGAGAAAGACTGCTCTGTCAGCTGCTGACCTGGCTCAGGGCATCCCAGCCACACACTTCCACCCCTTCAGATATCTCAGATATATTCTAACTAACTGAGGGGACTGAAGTCTTTGATGGAGGACCACAAGTGCATGGCAGGCCTCTCTAAACAGATCAGTAGATCATGGTTTGTGAGGACAGAAAGTAGCAGTTGTGTTACCACATTGCAGCTCTGTAATTAAATAAGACTCTGGACATTCTGGTATCCAAACAGTTGAACTACTTTCCAAAACACCTAATAAAGTTATAAAAATTCTTCTTACAGGCCATTAGAGCCCTGAATAACATTAAGATTACAAATTCAATGAAGATTTAGGAATAACTTGCAATAGTAAAACATTTTAGGACTACTGGGTAATAAGATGGATCATATGATGCCACTCCAGGAAGAACTTCTTAGCCATTTCCATGTGTCTGCTGATTAAGAAAGATGGGGCAGACAGTGATGGAAGGCACCCTGCACATTTATTTCCTCACATGGATATTCCTAGTTTTCACACAAAGGAGGTACACTTACACCACCTATCTTCCATGTGAACCTACTATCCCACTCCTTTTGCTAAATGTCTACATTTAAACAATGCAAACATTGCCTCAAAACCCCAAAGAGCTCCAGACCATGGTCCTCCAGATGTGTTTCAAGCAGAGAGACTATGTAGAGAAATGGATATGACCAGAATAGAGTCAGCCACAAATCAACAGTCCAGAAGTAGAATCAATTCAGCACAAAAAGTTGGTAGGTGATGAGTGTTTGGGATTTCCTAATATATTTTTATGAGCTGTGACTCTTCATAAAAAGATTCACATCTCCTTTGGAGGATATGTGACTGCTTGTTCTGGGCTGGAGGCACAACATCCTGATTCGATACTGAAGAGATGTAGATAGACATTGCCAGTAAAACATAATTAAAGTTGGCATTCCCAGTGACTAGGATGTGGGACCAGGAGCCAGAATGCCTGATCTTAGTCTCTAGCACTGCTGGGTTTTGGCAAGTTGCACCAGAGTCTGCTATTTTAGTATGTTCAACTTGAGATAGCAATGGCCAGATTTGCAGGGCAGCAAAGCTAGCACCTTTGGGGCCAAAACCAGCAGATGGATTTTCCAAACAAAAACTCATGAGCAAATTCTGAAACTTTTCTAATCTTGCCCAGCTGCCACTAGGCGATCTGAGCCACTGACAGTCCATTCCTTTCCCTCTCTGCTCTAAAGGTAAGCACTTTCTAAAAGCCAGCCTGGTAGAGATCAAGACGGAAAGTCTTTTTAGTAACAGAGACAATCAATATCGCTGGTCGCTTCAGAAATGCAGGCTTGAGTGCTCTCAGCTCTTACTCTTCCAAACAAAATCAAGCAGCACTAAAAGGTGTTCCACAAACCGTACGTGATGCTTAGCACCTCACAGGATCAGCTGGCTAGGGTAAAACATGGTAGTTAAATTTTGCTTGTTAAAATTTTCAGTTAAAAAAGACACAATTAAGCATTTTGTGGGGGCAAGTCTAGCTCTTATCTGAAAATTCTCCAAATACTCTACTCTAGACAACATCTGATCCTGCCTGAAAAAATAACATTACTAAACAGATCTTAGTAGATGATGTGACAAGACCACAAAATTGTCTCATTACAAAAGACTTCTAAGTCATATTTACATAATGTTATTCTGATAAAACAGTCTTCTACTATGACTTAAGATTTGCCATGATGTGTTGGCAGTTTAACAGCTGGAGGCCCCAAGGAACCCAGTCATTTGACCCTTTCTCTCATTTGTTTGAACCCACGATTTATGGCCTCAAGACTCATTTTAATGCCATTGATTTGGACTGTGGGTCTTTTCAGATTTTAGAAAAAGACCTAGAACAACAACAACAACAACAAAAGCTAGATTCTCAACAGCTTCAAACTTGGGGGGTCATGGCAGCAACAGGCTGCTTGAACACTTAGTACTCACTGCGAGTCCAGGTGGTACATTGGGTTAATCTCTCCCATTATTTCATGTTATCTGGCTCTCCTGTTCCTTATAGCAATGGGATCTCCACTAGCTTCAAAAAATTAGACCAATGTAGGGGAGCAGAATGAGGCCAAGGCTGGATTTGTCTGGTAGAGAGTGCAAGATAGAACAGAGTGGAACAGTCTGCCTCCTGGCCTCTATAGTGATGAGCCCGCACCTCAGCCACTTAATTACCCTGGTGGCTGTTGTAGCTTGCTTAATCACAAACTAATTTCCCTCAGGCCAGAGGGCCATTATAGAGTTCTCCAGTAGAACTGGCACAACAGCAAAGACCTGTGGAATTGACTTGAAAGGATGTGTCGGACTGTCAAAGAGAGGATGGATCGGTAGGAGTATACAGCTGTTGCAGGATTGCCCAAAGGGTTCATGAATTCAGTGCACAGCACAGACTGAGTGGGTGGCATTGTTGGTTGCCTTTGTTTTCTTTAATTTTCCTAATATGCTGTAAGGTGCTTGGAGTTCTCTTTGCATCAAAATGAGCCTACCAGTACCTCCTAGATGATGTCTCTCTTTTCCTCCTGGGAAGAAACAAAAGAGTTCCTAAAGAAACACTGCAGGGATCAGATGATCTCGCTTTATTAATGAATTACTTGGGATTTATCAGAATCATTCTAAAGATATTGCTTCAGAAGATGGTATGTTTGGTTATTATTATTCAAAGTTTGTCCTTCCCATGAGTGCAAGTCCTCTAGATAGCTGTAAAAACATTTCCTGGATTACGGCTCTCATTTTTTACAGAATTAACTAATATTAAATACAGTTAATATTTAAGTCTTAGAATTGAACAGAAATATGCAGGAGATCCCATCTTCCCCGATATGCAAGATGAGGTTTGCAACCGAGAAAAATGGCTTGATTGCAAAAGGGGAAAAATAGACACGAGTAGAAAAATCCTAAATGCATAAACTAGAGTTGATCAGGTATGTACCCTGGCAGAATCAATTCAGACATTCTTGCATTGTTTCCTGCTATCATTATTGATTTACAAAACACCAGTCTTTTCACCATGGCCCTAAAGGAGAGTTTCAGTTGTACACCAGTGGCTCACACAGCACTAGCAAATAGGGGGGAAAAAAACAGAAATACAAAATCACTTAACTCTCCAGGGTTTGTGGGGCTTTTTTATTGATTTTTATTTAGAGCTATAAGGTTCTTGTAAGGAAAAAATAATCAAGATCATGATGTTACTGCTGCTTCATAAGCTGAGCTCCCCAGAGCCTGGACCATCATAGTTCTATTCCCCTCCATGACAACTGGACATGTTGAAGTCAGAAACCCTTCCAGAGCTACCAAAGACCTCTGCACCACCAGTGTAAAGTTTCCAAAGTTGCCCGCACCAGGGAAAAGATTCTCAGTAGAGCTTTGTAAGGGATAAAAAGAAACTCATTTATGGACTGAGGAAGGCCTAAGCAGATTTCATTCTGCTTGAAAACCACTGGATTACAAGTAACAGCCAAAGATGAGTTTAGTGATGTTGACAGGGCTAGGGCAATAGTTGGACTCTATCTTGAAGGTCTCTTCCAACCACAACTGCTCTATGGATTCTATGGTGACACTTCTCTTTTCAATCCTTTTGCTGAATTGCCTTACCAGGACTCTGAGCACTCCCTATGCTCAGAGTTACTTTTTCACAATCACAGAATCACAGAATTTTTGAGGCTGGAAAAGATGTCTGAGATTATCGAGTCCAGCCTGTGACCCAAAACCACCACGTTGACTAGACCGTGGCACTAAGTGCCACATCTAGCCTTTCCTTAAACACCATCAGGGACGATGACTCCACCACTTCCCTGAGCAGTGCCTTCTCTGGGCACGAGGAACCTTTGGGTTTTCAGTGTACTTCGTTAAACAAAGGTGGCCACTGGGAACGGAGGGACAGACTACTTTTACTTAACACTTCCCTTGGGGGCTTGGCATATAGTGCTATTTTGCATGTACAGTAAGCACAAGCAAGCAACTACATTGTGCTCTTAGTCTTACGGCATTAACTATGGCAGCAATAAGAACTACAAAAGTCTTAAGATGGATAGATCAGCCCAAGCAAAGAATGTGTTATAAACCAAGAAGGCAAAAGGTAGATTTCTCTGGAGGGAGAAAGAATGGAGAATACATTTACATATGAAAATCTAATACACAGTGAAAAAGAAAAAGGGCATTATATAAATAATGCTAGGGAAGAAATGAAAAATATGTATTTTAAAACACATTCTAAAAATGGTTTCCAACATCTGCAAATGTGTTGCTCAGTCAAGCAGAGATCTAGAGGCAATAGACAGAAAACAAGAAGGCACACAAAGCTAGGTAATACAGAGACCAGAGGAGCACTGCAGAAGGTCAGTCATTCACAACTACCCTTTCCAGTTTCTTTCAGCTGTACAGCATTGCAAGAGTGTATTGGAGAGCATCTCTATTAGTTGGCCTTGACCTTTAATAACCTGTAGGCACTTGCTATTGGCCACTGTCACCAGTAGACTACTCAGCTAGACAGACCCTTGGTATGATGCACTGCTGGTATGAAAGTAGAACACATATTGTTGGAAAGGAGCAAGAAGGCACCCTCAAAGGTAAATTGGTGTCCTAGCACTCTGTGTCTTCCAGGAAGATACACATTCGGGATTCAGAACAAAGTGGGAATCCATGCTGAGGGAAGTGAGAGAAGGACATGTGTTTTCTTGTGCTCCAGCTCAGAAGTTTAGTCCACTCAGCTGAAGAGCTTAAGCGTCCACTCCTCAAGATTGAGCCCCAGCTGGTCACTTGTACTGGCATTGCTGCTTTGCCATTTGTATGTGTAAGTGGCACATACATACACTGTCCACATCTTAACAACGGCAACTGACAGCCTGCCCCTATAGCAAGCCTGCACATCTGCCCTCATTTCCCCTGTAGGGAACAAGTGAAGTGATTGCTTTCTGTTACTCTTGATATGTGAAAACTTACACTAAGTCAGCTGTGATGCCAGCTTTTGGCAGCTTCATTGATTTTCACGTTACTAGGTTTGCAGTTTATAGTGCTACACATTTATAGGATCTTCCTGTCCTTCAATTCAAATCAACTAAAAAGGTGCAAGGCAGCTTGTCTATTCCCACTCAGGCAAAGTCAGCTGCAAGAGTAGTAGAAGCAGGGCACCAAGTCCAGAGGAACTATGCAGTGCTGGTGTCAGACCATAAAGCAGCACTTCTCAAAAGGACCATCTTCAGAATCCAGAAACAGAGGATCCTGTTAATTCAATAACGAGCTACTTTACACTTTCCTGTGGTTTCCTTCTGTTCATGAGAAAAGTGAGAGTGTCATTACAGCAATCTTGCTCTTTTTGAGAGGTTGCTACCTTGCCCCTTAAGTTAGTGCGAGTCCTTCACTTGCTCTGGGTTTGTACCTCAGAAAGACCACATGAGCAAAACCAACAGCATTAGAGACAGAAGTGATCTGAATTCATTTCCCCATTGATACATGGAAGTTGGTAGAGGAGGCTGAGCAGTTCTAATCAGTGTCAAATAGTCAAAACTGTAATGAAACACAGAAGACCATTTGCACAGCCAAGTCTGTAACTTCAGTCTTGGCTGTCAATGAATGCAGGACTGTACGCAACACCTGAACTACTTCTCGGTGACTCATGAGCTGACCAGACAAGGGAGGGGGTGGGAAAGGAAAGAAAAAAATTAATGATTTATTAAATAAAAGCTTAATCCTCTGGGAAGATCTGATGGCCAGGAAAATGCTGGTTGCATCTGATTTTTCTCCCCTTGAACCTGAGATTGAAGTTACGTGTCTGCAAGCTGCTTCTGGTGGTGCTGAGTGGACTTCTTGGACAGCTGCTTGCGCTGCACTAGGACAAAGCTTTTGTTCTGTCGTTTATTTTTTTGTCTTAAAGAAGAAACAAAAATGACCATTATCTCTACATGAAGAAAAATTGCAACAGCTCTGCTCTGCCCCTCACCGGTAGAGATGGAGCTGTCTTTTTATTTGCATTGCATGATATACAGGCAAGAATAAGCTCCACAGAAATAAATTAGGGCCACTCTCTGTCAGTACAGATGTACTCCTGGCTGCTAAGCAGCAGAATGTTGTAAGCCCCCACATCCCCTCCAGAGAAAATCTTGCTCTGAAAATGGAGACACACTGCAGATCCTAGAGGTGATGGTAACTAGCACTGAAGAAAGAATACTCAGAGAGCAAACTGTCCTCCATGAGTAGAGCTGCTACAAGCAACTGACATCTCTGCTTGTGAAGAGGTAAAATTCTCCAGAAGGGTATAAAGTACATGTTTCCATCTGAAGAGCACAAGGGAGGAAGTTAGAAGGATATAAATTTCAGGGCTCCTCTAAGCACTGAGGAGTTTTGTTGTTGCTGTTTTAGGAAGGAAAAAAACCACCATTTCCTAAAGAATTCTATCTGGAGACAGTCTTGTTGCAAATTCTACTTTGAAGCATATTAAACTAAGAATGAATAAGATGCTCTTGTTCCAAAATAGAATGGTTTTTGAGCAATTCTTATGGCACTCTACATTCACAGCCTGTCTCATATGCAAATGAACTCTACAAGTGCCAGCAGGCCCTCAGACAGAACCTCTCCCCAAGCACTTTGCAGCAATGAGTTTAAACCCTGGCAGTACTGTGACCACATAAGCTAATGTCAAGGTGCTATTTCCCTTATATCCTTGGCCACTGGGAACATTGCCAAAAAGAAGAAAAATCAGAGTTCACATATAACCCAGGGGTGAAGACTCTCTAACTCTCTACCTTTAAGAGTCAAACCGAATTTTAACATCTCAATGGTAAATTTAACTTTAATAGACAGCCTCTTTCACTGCATGGAAGATACAGACATCAGACGGGAGTGATGCCACTGAACACATTGGACAAACAGATCCCAGACTGACATGCATATTGCAAAAGTAAGGGTTTAGTTCAAAGCCACCACAGGGCTCTGTTGCTGAGCGTGGTAGCAGTCACTTCTTGCCTGCTGTCTCCAGTGCAGAGCAGGCAACCTTTCTGCAGTGAATTAGGGGTTCATTTCCATGGTGTTTCCAGTTCTGACCCAGGACAGTACAGCTTGTTGTTGCCTGCTCCTCCTCAGGAGTGAAAGACAGACTCAGCTTTGAAAAGATGGTACCTAGAGGAAGGCTGGGTCACTGCATTTTTCACCTCCAGGCTTGATTTTGTGACAGACTGTCTCCTGTTTGACAGAAGATGGTTAAGGCTCAGTGAGGCTGAATGGCTTCTCCTGTACAGGGGAATTAGTCACCTTCTTGTTCTCGCTTTGCTGTGATGACACCAAGCGCTGGTGCTTGTAAGGGGATTGGCTGCAATGGTGATTACTGCCATACAGAAACCACCATGGCACTAGAAATCTAATAACCATGAAAGCTGAAATCTTTCTGTGATGCTAGAAATAACTCCTGTTGTTTAGGTGGAGGCATTCGTGAACATGAACTTGCCCTGCTGTCATTGTCTGTGTCACATCTGTTCTGTAGTCAACAGAGACTTGGTTTATGCTTGAAAATAGCATAAGACAGGGTTCAACTTTGTAATATTTTACCTACATGCTGTACTACTGGCTGAACATTTTGAAGTAAACTTTCAAAATTTTGAAGAAACTTTGTCATAAGACATATAGACTTTCCCTTCATTTTGAACTGAACACTGAAAGAGGTTTTTAGTTTCTTCCCTCCTCCCATCATGTTTTCTCCTTCAGTGACAAAGTGACAAAAAAGTGGAGAGACAAGGAAAAAGAAAAAAAAAAGAGAAAGGGAGAATAGAGAAAAATAAAAGTCAGCTTGTATGAAATTTCAAATAAAACATTCTCTTTGAAAACCTATGGCATTAAAAAGAAACACATCACCAAACAAATTATTTTTCATTCATCTCCAATTATTTTTTACATTTAGCAGCAGCAAAGACCAAAAAACTGTGACCTCCAAATCAGAGCATGTATACCAGGGATATCTTACTATTTGTTGAATATGCAGTAAACAGTTGCACCCTTGAACTAACACAATAGGGCACATCTGAAAATCGTCACTTAGGGGCCATATCTGTCACTAAAGAATCAACATTCCTGAGGAGAGTAATCATCTAAAGAGCTGTGTGCCGCTGTTTAAAACTACCCAAAGTCTACACTTCCTGTCTACAAAGTGTTTAATAGAAGTTTGTCCATGCATTAGGATCCCAGCAAAGCAATTTGTGTCTGCATTTGCTCCTAGGTAAAACCAAGCAGGACTGGTAAAGAATGCATCCCCTTTTGGCTGGGGCATGTGCCCCATTACCCCCTCTCTCCATCCTCAGTTCAGAGGAGCAGGACTGCATTGGAAGAGCAAACACAACCTCTAGAGGGCCATTGTCTGGGGCAGGAGCCTGCTTTCATCTCAAGTCCCTGCTTTTTACCCTCCAAACAAGATTTACACCCTTTCATCTGTGAACTGCAGAAGTCAAGGAGACATGCCTCTTGTAAACACGTACACAATACCTTGTGCCAGGCACTCACAGAGCACGTGAGCAATCTGTGCAGGGGCAGAGGAAGAATTTCACCCAGGTGCCCTTGTGTCAAAGAAAAGTTTCCAGCAGCCAAGTCCTAGTCACATATGAATGCTGGCTCCTCAGAGCAGCAGATATAGCAATGCAGAAGGAGCAAGAAGACAAGTGCAGGGCACCTCAGAGACAAAAGAACTGAAAACAAAATGAAAACAACAACAACAAAAATCAATTCAGCTGAACTGAGCCAGGGCAGGCAAAGAACAAAGGGTCAGAAGACAAAGCCGGAAACAATAGACTAGCAAGATTAATATCAGTTGTGAGGAAGAGCTGGGACACTACTGAAGGAGAATAGAAAAAGCTTAAGGAAAAGTATAAAAACTAGAAGAGATTCCTAATCGTGAAGCCTGACATACCACCACAACAGCTGCAGCTTGATCAGCAGCTCATACACTGCTGCACTTACAGAAAGGGCTTCATCTCACAGATTAGATTCCTTGAAATTAATGATGGT
The DNA here is from genome assembly GCF_000703405.1 of Apaloderma vittatum. Lineage (NCBI taxonomy): Eukaryota > Metazoa > Chordata > Aves > Trogoniformes > Trogonidae > Apaloderma > Apaloderma vittatum. The sequence continues at coordinate 27,114 of NW_009726787.1, forward strand.
TACTTATTAGGAGGTTTTTGGTTTTTTTTTTTCACAGAAACACGGAATTGTTGAGGGTGGAAAAGACTTCTGAGATCATTAAGTCCAGCCTATGACTCAACACCATCACATCCACTAGACCACGGCACTAAGTGCCCCATCCAGCCTCTCCTTAAACACCTCCAGGGACCGGATTCCACCACTTCCCTGGGCAGTGCACTCGTTAGCAACAGAGCCATACAAATGAGATCTAAACACAACCCCAAACTTCCTGTGGTCTTTGCAGCTTTGTTCCGAGCTTTACATATCCATGCCCCACTCAAATAAAACTGCGGCAGGACTTCAGATTTCTGCCTGGGATTTCCCCCCAGTAACAAATGCTCCAGAACTGCTTGACTAATGTATGTGAAGTCCAGTTTGGGGAAACCTGCATACATGGTACACTACATGCCCTCGGCAGGTTGGACTGCTGCACACCCACAGACTCAGCAGGCAACACCAAGAGCAATGTATTAAACTCAAGCTCCCAGATAGCTTGCTCTCCCATGTAGACCCAGAGAAGATCTGTTGCATGGGCATAATATTGCTCCTCAATAGTGTGGGACTTGCTGCCCATGGCCATATAGAGCAATATACACAGAAAATAGCCTTGATCCAACTGATAACTGGGGAGACACGGATAAGTATCCTCAAAATCCACTTGGACTGCAATTTCTAGTGGGAAACACAGGTCATATTAAGGAAAGCCAAGTGACCATGAAGTTCAGCTCAATCAATATTTTCTCTTTTTCCTATCCTCAGATATCAGCAAGCACCAAGTGTGCTCCTACAAAGATGATGTGCTTTGACCTAGAGGTAGTTTGGTTAGGGATGGATGGAAATGATATTTAAGCTAATGTTATTCAAAAGTATGAGCAGTCAAGAAACATTGCAAAACCAGTATGTTCAAGAGATTAATTGGGCAATCTCACCCAGAGACAAAACAAATTTGCCTGCTATTCTATAGCAAAGCCTTTCTCAATTCTCCCTCTTGAAGAGTAGCCCTTTGATTATTATAAAGAGGATTAGTTAATCAGAGATACTCGGAGGCTTGCCCTGCACAGAGGGAAAAGCCATTTGACATTTCTTAGCTGCATAGGCAAAGCTGACCTTGTTGTCCAAGGGATGAAGAGTTAGGACTGATCCATTCTTCCCAGTGAAAGAAGCAAGGTGAGCACAGAGAGTTAAGCTTTGGGGGTGAGCTCATTTGGTGAGTCCGATTTTCTGTTCCCGCTACTGATAGGATGGAAAACATGACGCAGTAACTTGTGCTGGTGGCGGGAAGGTGTGCCTAAAGCCACACCACAGCCTTCTTCACAGATAAGTCCTCCCTCAGAGGCAGCCCAAGTCTCCAGAGCTCTGGGAATTCCTTCTTTTATTTGCAGACTGCAGCCCATCACACATTCTCTTCTGTGCAGGAGTTCCTTGGCACATCCAGAGAATATACGTAGTTATAGAGTGATATGATTCACCCTCTTGCCAAAGGAATTTAACCTCATTAGAAGTTTCCTCCAGCTCAGGAAACCAGGTGTATAACCTCTCACACCTGCCTGACACCATAGTGAATTGATTCAAAACCTGTGGTATCTTGTAACAGCTCATGTCGCTTTGGGTAGCAGAAATTCTTCTAATGGTCTATTTACATCAACACAATTTTAAGGAGCGCTTTTATTTCCATTACTCCAATATGGATGTTTTATATTCTCAGAATAACCTCTCTCTCTCTCCTGGGATACTTCACACTAAAATCCCATCCAGAAGATTTACAAGGAACAGACAATAGTGTTTTTCATGTTGCTTTAGAAGTCAAGGAGAATGTGTTTCCCTTTGTATTAAAGCTTAGGAGCTGTGCACTTAAAGAAAAAAAAAATCTTAGTGGGAAGGATGAATGCAGTCTAACAAATTTAAGAAAGCCCTGCAGCTCATTTTATGGCTGGGCTGTTGAATTCTGTTGTATTTGTCTGCTTCTCATCATTTGGTTTCCTGAATCCCTATAAAAGAGACCATGAACTGTAGCTTCTGTTCACCATGTTCCCTCACTGCTTGCAAGTGCTAAAGTGCAGGTAAATGAACAGGATAGTGTTCCAAATCTCTAATGCCACAATTTATGCATATCATCTCATGCATACAGAATACCATTAATGTTATAGAAAGATTTTGCTCTTTTTTTGACCAATAGTCACCTCTAGGGTAGAGCTGTGGAGCATAAGACTCATTTTCCTACGGACTGCAGCCAGGAGAGGAGGTTTGCAAAGGATACAAGTACTGAAAGGAATTGGAAGTTCTGTGTCTTGGTACCTCTGAGGTGGCAAGAGAGTATGAAACTGCTTTGAAGTGGAGCTTCTGTTTAGTTCAGTTCTCTTCAGTATTAGCAATGCAGCCCACAAACTGAAACACTGGCAATGGTCCCCACAAAGGGCATTCATGCCTCAGAGAGCACTCACAGGGCTGCTGCATGGCCAGGGCAAAGCCCCCTCCTGCACCCAAAGATGAATTACAAACTAAGCCTTGGTACATATGGAGACATTCAACTTAAGTCTAGAAGTATCCAGGAGTGTGCGAGAGTTTGCAAGAATTTGCTTCCAGTCTCTTTCACTTGGCAGAGAAGACAGAAGTGAGGCATTACAGTAATAAAACAAACATGCATATAAGATCCCCACTCTCTATGTAATCCTATTTTGTTTCCTCCTCTGGTGGGAAATACAGCTGAGAAATTAAAATTATTAGACTTGCTATAAGAATACAACAGACTAAGTGAGGTCAGAACTGATACCACCCATGCATTTATTCGGATACAAATTTAGTCCAGATGATGCTCTCAAGCTTCTGAAGGCCCCTTCATTATCACAACAGGCACTTTCTGGGTTTGGTGTTTTTCTCCAGCACAGCTGCTGTTAAAACAAGCATCCTATACTAAACACCTACAGAACTCAAGTTTCATTTCTTTAGAAGAAATTTATCCCCTGGAAATAGCTAAGCAAGGTCATCACCTCTGTTGCTTCAGAAAGGTTCTTTTTGCATGTAAAGGCTTCATTAGCTGCACTTACTCTTGCATATAAAACATGGCCTGTCTTTCAGTTACTATTGCTTATGCTTTAATGCTCAGAAGATTTATGCTTAGTGAAGAAAGCAGAAAAGAAGCTTTTAACCCTGACAGTTTATTCCTCCTCTTTCCTCATAAGAAAATACAGAGGTTGGCTAAAATTCCAGGTAAGAGCAACAAATTTCAAGATTACTTTTCTCATGCATACAGCAGCCTTTCCCACAAGTGACCCTGCCCCACCCCCAAAAAAACCCCACAGACAAGCCCAACTCATGTTGTAACTACTTCATTCTCTTTCTAATTCCCTTCAGGGATCCTGCGGAATCAAAGTATTTGAAGGCACCGTCTCCAGGAAGTGAACTGAAAAACTTCCACCACTTTTAAGGGGGCATATTGAAATCTGTCCAGGAATAAAATCTGTGGTCATGTGGAGAGCAAGTTCAATTGCCCACTAGCCCAGTGAGTTACTGTGGAACAGCAGGGCTCCTGAGACAGTTGGTGGGAGACGGGGCAGTTTGTCACCTTCTACTCCATTCTTTAAACTTAGAATCAGATTTTGCACAAAAGTTTTCAGACTTTTTTTCTTGCCCTCTGCTAGGAAGATTAAAAAGTTAAAAAGACAGACCAAAATGTTAACAGAAAACCATGAGACATTGTCCAGTATAGTCTGTTTTTTTCATTTCATATCATCTGATTTAAGGTGAAGCGAGAGGGAGCATTCATTTAAGCAGCTGCAATGAAAAAAGATTGATTGAAAAGTCATTTTTGCTCCATTTCTTATGGATAAGAGTCCCAGGTGTCTGTTTTCCTTATATTTTCTCTTTAATGGCTGTTCTCTAGTCAGCCTGTAAGCTTCAAGGTCGGCTGTAGGTCAAATTACTCTTAGCACAAGATGTTCAGCATTTTGCAAACCCAGCTGTGGGATCCCTCTTCCTCTACTCTTGCAACTGGGTCTTCCATTCTGGACTCCCTTACTAGCAAACTATGTTTAAGCAAAATGCTTAGGGAACAAATTTTCGTCTTTCCTTTTAGATGGCATGGTGGATGCCACTCTGGCAAATGTGTTAAAAAGACAACAGATGGCATCCTACTAATAGAACATGCTAAGTCTACAATGAAAGTACATATCTACGTACATCTAGACATGCTTAAGCTTTCAATTGCTGACTGCTGGCAAAAGCCAAAGCTTTTGCTTCGGACAAATTTGTAGTAGTCACCACATGTTTCCTACAGCTTTCCACACACATGAATAGTGAGGGACAATTGCTTATCTCCCACAAAGAAAATCTAGCAGCCAAAAGACTATAAGAATACTGGAGAAAAAAAAATTTACTCCTATTGCTAGATCTTGGATAAAATCCGAGTCTTTAGAAAGCTGGCTTATCAGCAGTGTTTACAGAGTGAGGACTTACAGATTTTACACACACACATTTCTGTGCACTATACACATATATAGGCATTAGCTAATGCCTGACCCTGTAAGAATTAAGAATTTACTTTCTTTACTGTGAAAGACGGAAAACTGCATACATTTTCTTAAATAGAAATACTTAGGAGAAGCAAAGAATTTAAAACCACAGTTTCAGAAAAATCCCTCAAATCTGAACACTCCATGAAAGATGAATTCAAGATGTAAAATGAATTCTCATTGGTTTGTGTTACACTACAAAAACCTCTATAAGAGCAAAATGAAAACCGCAAGAGACCTCATGATCCTGGGCCTTACTCTTACCCATCCCCAATCACGACACAAGCATCAATGCTCATGATGACCGTCACAGCCTGAGGAGAGCACCGTCCTACCTTTGGATACAAAGGGTATTCATGCGAATATACTCTCTGGTGACTAACTCTCCATCTCCATCACTGAACTTCACAACAAACAGTTAAGAACCATCAGATAAACTTCCTAAAAAGGCTAACCTGAAGCATTGTAATAACTCTTAAAAGACCAAAACAGGAACAAAAGGTTCTTAATCCATCTTTCTACCAAGAGGCCCTCTGGGGTTTTGTCTGCCTTTTAAGGAAGAGAGCTACAGCTCAGCAGCTGCACCACGTGTGAAATATTGTAGCACTTGTTTTTAACTGCCTAACAATTTTAGGGAGGTCTGGCTACTGCTGCAAGCGCTCCACAGATGTAAGGAGACAGAGGTGTGTATCCACGTTTACAATACATCTGCAGAAATACGGGTTATTTGTATCCAAAATTCATTCAGGGGATTCTTCATAATGGAATATGAAGGATGACACAGAAACAATACAGCTCTGAGTGGAGAGATGACCTTATGATCTTTTCCCACAGGAATGCAAAGATCCTTGCTTAGATTTAACCTGTGGGTTAAATGAAGGACAAAGGACCAATAAACAGGACCAAGTATATCCTGATGTATCAAGGCTAGACAACTTGCTTCTCAAGTTACCTTGTCTAATCAAAAAATGGAAGATGTAATAGGGAGCTTCTGTCAGGCCCCAGGAAACTGGTGTTTGGACTGTACATAGCTATATATCTTTAGCAGAAAGCAAGTCAAAGGGTCCAGGAAGAGACTCTGCCAGCTCAAAGACAGGTAGGAAAAGGAGTAAAGGAGTTAGTTACAAACTTAGAGCTCTAAAGGGAAAGACAGAGGCTGAACTGAATGAAACCCATAATCAACTGAAAAACTGAAGAACAAAAAGAGAGGGCTTATAACTCATCATCTATTCCCTATGGGCTGATTCCTCAGGCCCGGGCAGTCACAATTCTGCTCTTCCATATATAAGGTGCTGCTTGCACCTGGGGAATCTCTGGGATTACCTTCCATATTCTAATACTTCAGGTGATAAGCATAATCAAACACTCAAGAAGAAATCTCTCTAGCAAGGAAAAAACACATCCTGTCATGTTTCATATGCAGTGGGCTGGCATTCAGATATTAAATCTGCAACACCTAATTCTGCCAAAATGCTTCCAAAAAGTCCAGAAATAAAAAATTCTCATTGTGCCCTCACTTGGCTGCCAAAAGGATCCTTTTTATCCCTTCTTTTGACCCTCCCACATAAAAGTTTCCAAAGATGGAGAAAGCACCCATTTTCACATTTGGCAATGCTAAAAGCAACACAGCAATGGCCTTGAAATGTTTGCCATTTCTACTTGTCTCGACACTAATTATACACACAAGGCAGCTTCATCTGCGCTGGGCAGAATGGCTCGATGCACAGTGGATTTCACTGCCTTCAGACCCGTGCATTTCCAAGCAAGTCAAGCGTGCATTCTAACTGCAGTCACAGCAAGTTTCTGATGTACTTCTCCAAGACCAACCCCTCCTTTTCATTTCCCCCCCCCCTTTGTTTTAATTTTTCCTACAAATCATGAAGTTTCTCTGAGACAATCAGAGCATGACTTCCATCGAGTTGTTTCATCAGGCTAAGTGAGCCACATGCTTTTTTCACATTCCCTTTTTTCCCCCTTTTGAATAAACTCTCCATTATAGAAATAAAATAATGTCATTTACAAAGTACCACCTCAGCAGCATGCCTCAACCCTCATTTCACAGGGCTATGCCAGCAGCCACAAACAGAATCAAAGCATCCAATTAAAAATCCATATTTGTTAACAAACATCATGTGTACTATAATGCCCTGCACTGACTATGCCACCACAGGAGGAGGGATACTTGCTGAGTTTTCCTGCTTTCAGTCTGGAGCATCATTTTATTAAAGAAAATGCTTTAACTTAGCTACTCCAAAGGCCAGTAAGAAGAGGCCCAGTGTCCTGTTAGCCTGGGACAGCTGAAGTGACAGCTGTTGACCTTTTGCTTTAGAGACATGCCAGACACAAGACCTTGGCAGGATGAAGAGCACATAGAGAATACCATGAATCTGTGCCAGTCCTTTCCCACCAAGGTCTTTAGGTACCAACAGGGCCAGTCTCAAACCAATCTGCGACATTACAAGCAGCCAAGGTAATAAACCCTGCATATGCTAGATTGATACAACTCATCGGCTAGGCAGGGCCACCTCTAAGCTGATGTGTTAAACTAGCATATTGCCTTGGCTTCAGGGAAGTGACGCTGATTTACACCATCAACAATTTACCACCGCAGAAAGCCACATACTCTAAGTACAATATTTCAGACTTACACAATGAAGTTGCATGAACACATGCCAGGATTATTTATTTATCTGTACACACAAGCCTGAGATTTACAATTTTTTATTAATATGAACTAGGCAATTTTTAGGAGGAATGCTTTGTACAGGGGACAGCTGTCAGCCACTGGGAGCTGTGCTCCTCACAGCAGCAGCTTCAGACAAAGAGAGGCCTCTTTGAAGTAAATGGAAGAACTTTGTGATGGAAAAGAAATCGAAGATAGTAGACAGCAAGAAAACAGAACCACTTAACAGAGAACCACTCACAGAGCTTTTGCAGTAGGTTTTGCTAGGAAGGAGTCCTACACGATCACATTGCATATGTACGAGTGTGACTGTCAGTTCTTCCCAAATAGCTCCAGAGCCCACCATCCAGTTCTGACCAAGTTCAGCAAACGTTCACAAGACTCCAAGATAATATATTTCTACTGCCTCCTAGACAGGCAGCTAGGTAGATGTGAGAGATTCTGCTAATATCCTCACTGTAGAAAAACCTGTCACGTGAACTCAGCCTTCTGTCATATCCAAAGCTATGCAAACCCAACAGACACATCAATAGGAAATCAGATCTCACCAGATCTGCCATCTTCATGCAGACACTCACCTTGGCATACGAAGGAAGATGGTGTTTCCCCAGGGTGGACTCGTGCAGTGATGAACACCACTTTCTGTTCAGCCCCTGGACGCAGGTTCGCTACAGCAGAAGCGGATGGCAGAATACAGAGAGAAAAAGAGAGATAAAGATCTTTAAACTGGGTCCCATGTGTAGGAACAAAGGGCCATTAATTTTTAAAGCATATCCTTTTATTAAATTGGTCATACATTATAAATAAGCACAATCTATAATTAAAGGAGGCAGCGTCACTGGGTCTGTACCAGGCCATATAGCAGACTACACAAAGGCTGCAAATCTAGTGGCATACAGTCGAACCTGCAACAACAAAGTTAGTCCTCTTTTTAAAAACTAAGATTTACTACACTGAGTTTAACTGCACTGTAACTGCTCTCTCACTTGTGACAAACGTCCCCCCGGGGCGACAAGAACAACAGTGGGTGTCCATTCACAACATAAAGTCAATTGCACCCTGCATTACACTTGATACAAGCCTTAACAGTGCCAAAAAACAGTGAAGTGCTAACAAATGACATTTATTAGGCTTTGCTCTGGGGGATTTTAGGGTTTGTTGGGATTTTTTGTTAGTTTTTCCTTAACTTTTTGGAACTGCTTCTGTCTTGACTAAATGTTCAAAAACAGTAAAGTATAGAAAAGAGACCAAGACTAAATCCAGTAACCTTCTCTGGTGACAGCAGGAAAATGTGCCAGGTCCCCTTCAACTTACAGATAGGTGGGAAGGAGAATTAGATCCCCGCTATGCTGAACTTAACATAGGCTAAGTATTGAGACCACACTATCTTGGTGACTTGCTTCAGCTGTAAGCTACATGGATCAAGCAGAATCTTTTTCTCTTTGTGCGGTGACTGCATTTAATAAACAGGAAATAAAAATTACACTTTCAAAAGGGGTTCTGGGAATTTTAAAGACCATAAAAGAGGTTAGGACCTCAGTTAGATGCCTTATCTAGATCTGAACACACACAGCAGGGGTAATACTAAACACAGTCAGATCCAATTGCTAGAGACAGTTTAAATCTTTGTCTTGAAATAAGAACTTTACACACTGAATAGAGATGGGAAACGAAATTTGAGGTTTTGGTTTTTTTTTCATTAGGTAGATGCATTACATATATACCCAAACATAGACTTTTAATTTCAAAGATGTTTGGGAGTTCAAGACCATACCTGAGTTATTTTTTTAATTTCCTGAATTCTTAGAAATGCTTGGTTTCGCCAACGGTAAATTACACCTAACAGCACCACAGGAATAATCAATACATTTTTGTTTGTTCTCAGGAGACAACCTCAGCAGGTTCCTTTTTTTATTTCCTTAGACTCTCTAAACATCCTATAGCTGCTCACCCTGTAACAGAACCATCCATTTGTTCTTTCATACTCCAGCTTCACCAACTCTCTGGTGTTTTTGAGTGCCAGAGGCAAAGAAATAGAAGAAAGAACATCTCTGACACACATAGCAGCTGGTGGGGTTAATTTTGTCTGCAGAAAAGTGGGAGGCAGCAACAAGGAACACAATACCATCAGCTAGACGTTGATGGCCACCCCACTTCATTTGCATTAACATTAAAAAGTGTGGAAGGAAGGAGATAAATCAGCAAACCAACTTTAAAGGGCAAAAGGAGAAGGCTGGGATCACTTTTGCAAGAGGAGAGGAGTTTTTCTTCTCTTGGAAAATTGGCATTTCTTTAACGGGACCATAGCTCAGCACAGACATGATGCTCAGCAACATGATTGCCATTGTTTGGAGATGGAACAGCTCCTTGGTTAGGAAGTCTTTTGGATAGATGATGAGTTTGGGGGTTTTTGTTGCTTTGGCTTTATTTTTAATTATAACACTTTTGTTATTTATGCTTTACTCTTTGTAACAGTTATTTTCTCCTCTAGAACTGAAGAGAACTTTCCCAATTTAGGGCTCAGTACAAAGCTGCTTAGAGTTAATGGGAGATGTGGCACTGGACGCTAACCAGGACTTCCCTTGCTGGCTCGCTTAGGGGATGGAAGAACACCAAATTACCACACTGCACTCAGTGCCAAGCAACTTTACTCCAGCTCGGCTTACAATCACCAATGCATCACTCATTTTCCAGCACAGTGAATTTGCTGCAAGAGGGTGAATGCACAACATTTCAGTGTACAGACCCTTCCATGGTACCCAGCCTCCTCAAACATACAGTACTCAAAGTGAGCACGGGCACAGCTGGCTGTTCATTTTTATGTAGCAGACAGTTCTCCATGTTTGTCAAGACCAACATCTTCATAAATCTTTTTCTTTAAGCAATATCCTGCATTATTCATACAGAAAAAATAAACCACATGGGATATGTGACTGTGCACATGTGAATTTCTTCCCGGTATTTGGGCTGGATAGAATAATGTGACCCACTACCTTTTTTTTTTTTTTAAAAGGTGTCTTCATTTTCAGTATTTGATTTTTCAGAATGTATGTTTCCACACAAACAAACAAACACTTCCTATATGTTTCTGCCAATATTTTGTGAAAGTGTGTATCTTAAACTCAACTTGGAAAGCCCAGAAAATAGAGTAGTATCTCCTAAATATGGGTGAATCTGATAAAAGTTGCTTTGGTGAGTAAAGTCCCTGCTTCAGTACAACGCTCTGTGAACAGTCCAGCTCTAAAAACATCAGTAAATGAGGGCATATGAGTCAACATGGATGCCTGTTAACCAGCCTATGGGACAAGGTGCACCAAGGGCATCCAATAGGAGCCAAAGGCAATTTCATACTTAACACCACAACTGGGATAGAGACTTTGAACCTGGCTGGTGCAAGGCATGAATTATTTACAGGCTGGGCTCCCAGCCTGAACCCTAACCAAGCATCAGCACTTTATAACCCACCCATTCATGTAGACTTCTGTGGGTGGCCTTGGAAGTCATACATTCAGCCTTGCACACTTGTCTTAGTCTCTGTAACATCTCCCGATAAAAGGAATGGCAAGTATGCATGTGTACACATGCACCTCCAAACAATACCCCAAGTCCAAAGTCTGGTTTTATATACAGCCTAAAAACAGAAGATTGAAAGAAAAAGAGACAGAAAGGATAACTAGGATCAGGCTACAGTAGTCAGGATATTTAAAAATAAAATAAAATAATGCTTTGGGCTCTTTTTTCACTACCAACTGTACCACATGTCTGTGCCCAGGCGCTGGCAGTGAGGGCTGAGCTCCCTGAGGCGAGGCTGGGCTGCGTCGCTGTGGTCACAGTAATTGTCAAGTGATATCGCAATGTTTATCTGGACTCAGAAGCCTATTTATCTTGTTTTCTTGCCCTGTGCTATAAGAGAGAGAGCAGCTGGGTGGAAGCCTGGCAGTTGGCCAAGGATAACGCACAAAACCAATAATGGGTACAACAACTGCAAACCACCATTTCATATTTTAAGTATTACATTGAAAATGCATCCTATTTTCTACTTCAGGATTGAAAAGATCAATCGGAATTAAAAAGATGTGGATTGCTTTGCTCAGTAGATGCCAAAAACACTTAAAATGACAGAAAGGCATACTCCATTTAGCCACGCATTTGCCAGTTAAAGAAAGGCAGAGAAATAGCCTGTTGTGGTTCCCCTTCTATCCTTCCAACTGCCATAGCAATGAATCTTAGAAACATATCCATTTGATGAAAAAGTTTTCCATGGGAAGAAGTTAGTTTAGATTTCTGGAATTATTTCTTATTAATTTTCTCTTCCAGAAAGTATCTTCAAGATTGAACTAAACATTTTCCCTCTGAAGGCTACACCATTACCATCAGCACTGATAATATTTGCCTTGACTTAAGATTCTAAAAGGGACTAAAACAATCTGCCAGCGCGTGTAACGCCCTCATAGCCTGTTACTCACCCACCACCATCCTGTCACTCTGCTGCGGAAGAGAGTTCCCCTGAGCAAAGCTGTGAAGATCTAAGGTGCTAGTCAGAATAAACAACACTAACCTCAACATCTATTCTGGCTCTAAAGCTACCACACTGGCAATAAACACCAAGCAAATGTAGCCAAAAGAAACCCAGTTAGCTGCAAGCAAACAGCTGAAGTCACTCTATCACTTGCACTGTTAGGTGCTTGACTCATGTTCCTTTTTCTCTAATGCTATAGCATGTACAAGTCAAGCACTGAAAGCAGTCCTACTAGCAACACTCCCTCAGCTCTCACCCAAGAAACAGCAATTTCCACTCTTGGTTACATATGACACTAGTACAACTAAAACAGTTCGACAGATAATATTTTTTTCTAAAAATGGACAGTCAGATCAAAATCTAAACCATCATAGTAAGGCAGCAAATTCACTTAGCCATTTTCATTTGATTTTCATTTTTATGCTACTGTAAAAACATTAAAATGACAGTATTTGTATGTAGTAGCTTAATAATAAGCACCTAGAAATTTCATGCAGAAATATTAAATTTATGGAATCCCATTTGCACTACTAAAATGAAGGGCTGTAAAAGAATCTCAACATCCAGAATCTTCCCTGCTACCATATCCGACCAGAAACAGACTGCAGAGAGATTGCAGGTTTGTAGTTTCTTAAGTCATGTAGCCATGGTCTGATCATGATGCAAGTGCACAAATTAGATCTAAGGCTGACAGAGTGCGACGGATGAGCAAGTCTGATCCTAGAAGTTTATTTTAGAAGGCCTTTGACTGATGCCCACAAGGAGACCTTTAGAGTAAACTCCACTTGATTGCAGAGGATTTCAAAGTTGGAGCAAGGTACTAGGAAAAGCTTGCCTTTCTCCTTTGCCACATTCCACCACATCTGTAGAAGACCAGAGGCTCAAATTAGAAGAAAAGGAAATCCATCACCCTAAAAATATATGCCCAAAAACTAATTTGATTTAAATACCTACATATATTGTCGTGAAACACATATATCCACTGCAAATAAATTCCATATTGTCTTTCTTTTTCAGGTACTTTGCAGTATGCGGTGGGCTGTTACCAGCATTTTATATTCAAAACCCTTGGAGTTAAAGACACCATAGAGAAAAATCAAAGTAGCTCTATTGTGTTATACTTCACTGTACTGTCTTGGCTTCTGTGTCCAACAGAACTGTAACATCTGTGTTGAAAGTGAACACTGGTAGAGACTGCTAGTCTCTACCACATTAACCTGCTTTAGCAAATCAAATCCAAGCAGCATTTACTGTACTCTGGCTTTTCCTAAGAGACCGGATTAGCACATAATTTAATTTTTTGTCACTACTTCTGGTCACAAATGTCATTTCAGGTAAGAGCGCACAACTCAGCAGCACAAAGTGCAGAACCGTTTTTGGTCGCTGCCAAATCCCACTGGATTTGGTGAGGTCAAATAAACACGAGTTTATCTTTCTTGCCTTCTTGTAGTTGGCTTGAGTAGTGCAAAGAAACTAAGCAGTACAGAAGGTAAAAATTATGTCAGTGTAGCACAGAGAGATAAGCAAAGAGCAGACTCATTTTTGAAAGTCAGACACCTATTCCTATGTACTTTTACCTGGAAAAGGAAGCAGCAGTATCTTGGTTCACATGCAGAATCCATGGAAGACCAGGTCTGCACAGGGGGAGCATTGATACAAGCTGCCCTCATTTCTCATGACTCACTTCACCTACCACCATGCTCAGGTAAGCCCCATCTGGAGCAGAGAGGGTTTTTCTTTAGCAAAGCCTCACTTGTGCATTGACCTTCTGCCCAGCATTAGTCCTGCACATAATGCTCAAAATTGGATCCAAACCCCTCAAGTTCTCGGTTTTCATTCAGGTTCTGACTCTGACTCTGTCAAGTACTTAAATATGTGATTTGTTTGACGGACTTCTGTTGTGTTTAAAAATGTGCGTAAATGCAATTGTTGGCATAAGAGCTTTGCTGAATTGGGGCCGTTTAGCAGGAAGCCTGCCTCCGAGATCATTGTCACAATGTTTTAAAGTTGGAGATTGTGCAACTATTATACTTTATTGCCCATTTTATGCCAAAGTCTCTCCTCCTTTTTACATTTCTTCTTAAAAGCAAAGCTATTTTGGAGCATTTAATATTATTTAATCTCTTTACTCTGGCAGCATAGAAATTACTGGGATCATTACAATGGTCCTGTGTGTGCGTGTGCTTTATTGATGTATATGCTGACCTAATATCAAATTGATTTTGCTCAGTTTTCTGCTGACCATGAAAAAATGCAAATTGGGTATTATATTTGCAAACTAATTTTATTGGGCCCCTGTGTCTTCATAAAAAGATAAAGTTTGGGCTAATAAAAATAAAACATTTCTGGTGCTAATATAGGCAAATGTTTATGTAGGCAGGTAACAAATTGGTTTGTCATTAAGGGGAACATAAAGAGCACTAAAATCATCTTTAGGCAAAATAGATTGGTAGCTTTTGCTTAGCTTTTAGTTTTCATTTGCAAAATCAATTTAATGTAGCACAGTGTCTCAAAGGCAGGGTGACACAGGATTAAGACATTCATTGTATTCCCCCTCCATAACTCCCCCTTATTCAGAGGCTCTGGGATTTGAGTTTGCTCTTGTTCAAAGCAAATTAAATACATTCCAGCAGAAAAGGGAGAAAGGGGCCATTTAGACTTATGCAATACATTAGCATCCTATATGGACAAACACAGGGGCAGGGTAGGAAAGTGGGACTCAGTGTTCTGAAGGTAGATGCTGAAGGAGTTATCAACACTGGTCACTGCCACCAGAAATATGAAAATGTAATACTTGTGCAATCTCCTTGCCTGGCTATTTCCTTGTTCCTCCTTCCTCTTCCCTCTTAGCCCTCTGTTAAAATGCCCGTCCATTAAAGAAATGTGAAAGTCTCTGCTGGAACACAGCTAAGTGAACTTTGATGGCAGTGTAAGTAGATGGGCATATATCAACAGCCTAACTTCTGCTTATTGAAATGAGTTGACCTATTTAAATCCCAGAGTAAGCACTATTTCTATCCAACTCTTGTTTTTTATTCCCTCCTTCCCCTTTCCTCCCTCAGTTGCAGGGTATTTTGGAGGGGTTCCATGCAGTGGGAGGTTACGTAAACAGTTTTGATGTTAATACTTGACTGCATTTTCAACTTAATAGCCCAGCAAAGGGATCTGACTGTAAAGCAAAAGGCCAGAAATATCTCCTGGTAAAATCACACTGAAGCATAGATCAAACAACATTGTAGAGCTATTTACAAAATCAGAAATAGTAAAAGACTATAGAGCAAGATCCCCCTTACCTCCCAGCCCCACTTGTTTGCTTTTAATCTTCATTACATCTTGGAAGAAACCATTATTCCAATTTGGACTTCCTGATATGGGCAGCTTGCTACACTTCTGAGGCAGAAAAATTAACCACATGCAAAACCAGTCAAGGTACAACCACATCTTTCATACCTCCTCATCTTCACTGAAAAAAACACACTCCCCAAAAGATGAAGTTTTGTTGTTAAATTATACACATACACTTGAACATTGGAACATATAGTCCTATGATTAAGAATAAAAATCTGGAATATGAACAGTACATTAGTGTCCTCAAACAGACAAGGTGATGACAACTCACAATTAAGGATGCAGAAAGTAGCATTTAATGTCACCTACCTGCATCACCATCAAATCATAATGGTTTAGCAGGCAAGTCCCCAGCCTGCTTTTTTTCCCCTGTCCTGCTTTGCTATTTATAAAGTCAGGTTGGAGTGTAGATAAGCCCCTTGCCCTCCAGAGACCAGAGGCAGGCAGTAAATTATGGGAAGGCTAAGTGGTACATCAAATGTGTCTCCTCAAAGCTATATATCATGTTGTTAAATTTGATGTCTAATCCCAGAACCCCAGAAATCATTCCCAAAATCCCAGAAAATGCATGTGTCCTTCAGATGATATAGAACAAGAAAGTAAAGTTTACCTGCAGGGAAAAGAAAAAAAAAAAAACAAACCACCAAGCCAAAAACATTCTACCCACAATTTGCTAAAAGTCTTCATTTTACTTGAGTGTCATTCAATGCTATTTCCTTAAATTCCATAGAGTCAGAACTCACCCATCTGTATTGGAATACATGAAGCCTGATGGACAGTACTCAGGAGTTTTTCTTGCACTGGTCGACATTAAATTACAAACTGAATAAATCAAAACACATCCTATTTACCTCTTTAAAAATTTTAGACCAGATGAAAATGCAGTAGCTTGCATATGTAGCAGCAGTTCTCCAGTTACCATCAGTGACAGTAATAAAGATCTTCAGCCATTCCACAGGGTTCTCTTAACTGAGCTCCACAGCCCCACATCAGTGAAGATAAGGCAGAAACACTAAGGAACTGCCTGCAGCCACAAAGGAAGCGGGCCTCATCTTTAGAGGAGGAATCGATACTAACTGGTACCGATCTTGCTCTGTCTTTTCAGTTATCATCCCCCTAGAAATGCTCACCATCCCAGTAGCCCTCACATTATGCAAAGGGATAGAAATAAAATATACAGACGCAAGACATTTCTACCTTCAATTCTGCATCTACATGGATATCTTTTCAGTCTGCCTTTAAAATCCAGGGATTCAAAAGATATTGCTAGGGCCTGTTATAAAGCAATTCTCTATCAGCTCTCTCCAGTGGAGAGGACTACGCTGACGCTTGTTTGCTACAAGTACACATGGGCTGAAAGATAAGAGAGTAATTTATGTCAGAATTTCAGCCAAGATAGCAAAGAGGGAATTACCAACCACTCAGTGTAGTCCAGCAGTTACAGGAGCAGCCAGGACACCTTTGTTCTGTTTTTTCCAGTTTTGCTGTGTATTTGCCTGTGACAAACTTCAGTGCTTAGTTTTTCCCATAAAAAAATTGAGCAAAACCACATACATTTCAGAACAAAATCAAGAGTCCCAGTACAGCTATTCTCAAAATGCTTCTAGTTTTTCTGACATGCAGAGCCATAGGTACATTCATCATGGTTCCTTTCAAGCAAGACAGTGCCAAAAAAGACATCTATAGCTGCCATGGAGATGCAGCTCCAGAATCCACCAGGTCAGCATCTCTGACCTCTAAAGGACGATGGATAAAATAATAGGGGCAGAACAAACTGCAAGAAAACATACAGAAATCAGGACAGATGTTTCTGGGAAACTGTAACTGGAAAACTTCTGTTCACTGAGACTATGCACCATGAAGTGGTGGACAAAGCAGGATAGATATCTACTCAGTACCTTGCTCTAATTAGAGCCTGGTCTCATTCTAGGAGGAAAAAAAACAAAACAAAAAGGCAACCAAAGTTTCAGCCAGCTGGACCAAAGGCTCAAACCTGAGGGAGCAGTAAAGGATTATGATCAGCAATGGCACTGGATTCATCTCCTATATTCCACCTTTTAGACACTGACTAGAACAACATGAACCCTTCTCTCTATTATTCTTTCTAAAACACTAATTAAAAAGAAGTGGGGACATCCCATGTTCAATTACAGGACACAGGAGATAGGTTTTTTCTCCTCCCTTCATCAGACCCTCCCTGGGAAGAAGGACTAGAACTGACAGGGTTAAGTAGGATAAAACCTTCAGTGCACAAGACAAAGCTTGAAAGTAGTGATCCCAGGCAGGATGTGCAAGGTGTACTGCAAGAGGTTTTGGCCTTTACTGAACTATGACAGTATGTTCTTTGATAGCTAAGCTAGTAGTCAATGAAAAGCAACCTGCTGAAATAAGATTCATGAAGAGCAGTGCTCCTCAAAACATGACACTGACCTCTCCAGGAAGTGCCAATACTCTCATTGGAGAGAATCTTAAGCCCACAAGATAAAAACAAACAAACCAACCAACCACCAATGAACAGCCTCTCTCCACATTCACAGCTTGCCCAAATTCAGAATTCAGACCTTAAGATGCAGTACCAAAAGTTAAGATGCTTGGTAGAGAGTCTTACACACCAAATTCAAACTTTGAAACATCTCAGCAAGATGTTGAATGCAAACTACCCTCAGGACTAGCTAGAAGTAAATCCTTCTTTATTGTAAAACATGTTTGACATTGGTTGCAAATAAGGATGAGAAACAGATCCTTTTTCCATGTAAGGGGGATTGCAGCTCTGGAGTGGAAAGTGTCCCCTTCTCACAAAGAAGTGGGGTGATCTCTCCTGGACATGCTGCAAGGACCCTGCTTTTCTTCATTGATTCTTCAGGTTTTTTTCTAATCACAGGAACATGATGTTCGAGAGTCTGTAGCTTGGGAGGAGTGTCTCAACAGTCCTAAATTCAGTTTTGCCTAGGTGTATGTATTCCACTCACTTTTGACTACAACTCCTGCATTGGCAACCGCCACAGACATCACCTCAGACAGAAGTGTACTAAGAATATTTGACCTATCCCACATATTCTGCAGTCTGTCAGGAGAAAGTCCTGTCACACTCTTGTCCTTTCCTTCAAAAGAAAATGGTGAGATGCATGCCCAGAGGTAGGGCACTTTCTGTCCTCATTAAGCAAGCTGCCATTCTTATTCAGATGCTGCTTATGACATTTTCCCCTCTGTTGCAAAAACAATTATTGCAAAGATGTTTAAATTCCACCTGGACACATAAAGCCTTCTCCCACTCTAACCGTCTGTCCCCTGCCTTACATCAAACCAACAACAATTGCTCTCACAGACGTGACTCTAAGATCTCTGTGAGCACCACATTAGCTTCACGTGCACACAAGCGCCTACCAATACTAATTTTCCTTTTTGTCCCACCATTATTTAGCCATAAATTTCAGAGGCACAGCCAATCAATAGAGCATGGTGCAGATGTGAAAACAGATTTTGTTGTCTGCATACATGCACACTGGAAGGCTATGTGAGCTTTGTAAAATGTATCTAGTCAGCAAACTGTTAAAACCAATTTATACACATATGCACACACTCTCTCAAGGCAATAAGCCTATAGAGAATTTTAATTAAAGTCAAAGGAGCCTTTAAAAGTGGAGGGGGAGAAATCTAGCACAGCAAGAAATAAATTAATAAAAACACGCTCCAAGTTGAAGCTCAAGGGGATCATTCTCAGTCATCATTTATTTAAAGGATGGGACACGTCAAAGATACGAATGTCAAGTGGGAGATGCTGTGAAGCAGCAGAGGACAGAAAAGGGGCTGGGGAACTGCGTGCCACAGCTTCTGTAGCAGATCCTTTTTTGTCACGTAGGTTATATTTGTGGCTGGCCACCTGCTGCTTGATATCCACTGCTGCTTGATATTCACTGCTTCTCAAAGTTAGTCACTAAAATACCTGTATTCCCTTTCACATTTAATCTGAGAAAGACCTTTTAGTTCATCTAGACCATCTTTATCTGGCCAGCACCAAGTTTCTGTGGAAAACTATTCCATTGTCTCACCCTGAGGATATTCTTCTTGGTATTCAGACAGCAATTCTTTTGCTGAATTTCCATCTATTTCTCACTTGTCTCTTCCCTTGGTGTTTTTATTTTTTAAAATGCCTTCATTTCATATGCATTGTTTTAGCTTTTGCTCAGGCCATAGACTATTCCTGAGGAAGTAACTGACCCCTCAGATGAACCCTTACACACAGGCACATCACAGATCTGCTCAGGTCTCGTGTCCTTACAGTCTTTATAGAGAAAGTTTCAAAGCTTAGATGAGAGCTGGCATTCTGCTCTTCACCTGTCATTCTTGCACACACTGTACCATATTTTCCTGCTTTTTCCATAGCATGGGGAAGAGATGTCTTACTTAAGGCCAGTTGCAAACAAGAAGTGCCACGTTGTTTAGTTTTAACAACTCCCAGTATCAGCTGCTAAACTCTCATCACCTCTGCCTGTCTTGTAACAGCTCACTGGGGTGTAAGATGCTTGTGTGGATCAGCGTTCTCAGCAGCCTCCTGGGTCTTCAGCCCTGTATTCAAGGGAGTGTAATACTTCTAGTTGGTGCTCTGTCACAAGCCTCTCAGCATCAGATGCAAATGAAAGTAATCATCCATAATAAATCATGTGATTATGCTGGAAACCCAACCGTGTCTGATCCTTCAGCTACAAGAATTATGGAGATCCAATATTAACTACATTTCTTGACGCTCATTATCTCATTTACAGGCCTTGCTCTGTCTATTCTTTGCCAGCCAGACCCTTTGGAAGAGAAAAAAACTTCATGGATTGACAAGATTTCATATCAGTTTCCATGCAAAACCATGGAAACCTAACTCATTTCCAACATAAAACAAGTTATCTGAAGCATTAATACGAATATTTATCAGTGATTGCAAATTATATTTTGTCCTTTCCAAAAAAAAAAAATAATTCTTCTTCATGGAAAGAGGGTTAGAAAGGGTAAAAAAAAAAATGAAGAAAGTCAAAGTCATTACATTCCAATCAAACTTGATAAATATGTAAATTACAGCAACTAAACAGTTGGCTTTGACAAATGACTTCCACATAATGGATTTTTCATAGTAATGAGGCTACAGTGCAATTGTTTTTTTAAAGCCTTACATTTCTCATTAATACAAAGTGTGAGTCAGTGTGCACAATGGGGATATTTACCAAAAAAAAAATTAAGAGGGGAAAAAAATTTCAGACAGTAGTTGACATCACAGAGGGATGCCACAGCCTAAGATGGTGTCATTGCTTCCATCAGCAGTGACACATTGTTGACTAGTCTTTAAGTGGCTTGAACTTGAGAAGCTACTCAATGCCAAAAGCAGCATAAAGCCTAGGACTTAGCCACTTGCAATTCATTTGTGATAAGTTTATCCATCCAACACTATTAAAGCTGCATATGCTTTAGAGACTCTACAAGACAAACAAAAAATGGAAAAAAGTGCAAAAAAAAAAATAATCACTTCAATGACCTTTAATAACTTTCCTGCCCACCAGTATCTTCCTGCCTTATTCATTTCTTTGACATTTTAGACCATGTCAATCACCATGGCATCTGTGCATCTCTCTATCTTTCTAATATAGGCTGGACACTACTCAACAGAGATAAAGATTCATGCAGGAAGATGACTCTCATTTGTAGAGTACAGCTTTCAGTTGCCTTATTGGCATCCTGAGAATAGTCTGGTATTCAGTAAGGCTTATTCAGTCATAGCTTCTTACTCTAGACTTCTGCTTTACTTGATGCAACCTATTTTGGAACATCCACAGGACAGCATCAAAGGTGGTTTGAGGCAACAACAGCTTTTCAAAACAAAGAGGCAATGATTGAAAACGTCTCCAGAAACACGGGGGCTTCCTTGCAATCAGCTTTAGCAGGACTGCTCCACACAGGGTTGTGGGTGTTGTTCTGTTCAGTGCAGTCTGCTGGCAATCAACCAGCCAATTGGTGGTACCATTGAGACTGTATTTGGATGATCACGTCCCATTGCCTACAACTGAAACAGACTTCTCTATTCTTAAGCAACAGGGGTTTCGCTGAAGACATCTTGCTAGATCTGCAGAAGTGGTGTTATTCCCCACCTGTACTGATTTAAACAGAAAAACACAGACAAAAGGGGAGCAGAGAAGATTAGCCGATTTCCCCCTCCCATCCTTTGCAGCATCCTATACAAAGCCAAATTATCCTGTTGCCAGCAGGGCTCAGTTTACCTACTCTGCATGGTACAGAAGTACTGAAGAAATATAGGGAAAACTTCAGCATGCACGTCTATGTCATTTGATACAATTTTGGCTGCTCACATCCCTTCACTATAAGTAATTTTGCTGCCTGGCATTTGAATTCCTGAGCCAAGGCTACAGAGTTGAGCTTACATTTACCCCCACATACTCTCAGTGCACCCAGGGGTCAGCCAATACAGGGTGGCGATAGATCAAAGACTATGCTGCTGATTTTAAGTTAAAGTAAAAACAACCCTTCTCACCCCAATCTGTTGAAAATACATAAGTGTGAGGAAGGGAAAACACAGCCAGGGGGAATGTCAGC
>NW_009726787.1:48814-133267 GCF_000703405.1 Apaloderma vittatum
GACAGAGGAGGTGGAAGAAAGGACTGTTTATATGTCTTCTAATAAGCCTGTAAACCCTGGCTATATCTCTGCATGCATGCATTTCTTTTGCTGATATAGGATGCATACTCCATGTAATGCTATTCTTGTGAGCCAGGAAAATCTGCATGTAATACAGCAGGAGAATGTTAATGACCTTCAGCTGAGCTGGAATCCCACACTACTTCCCTTTATCAAAAAGCAGACTTTAGAGCAAACAGTCAACCTTAGGGTTCCTTGTTGAGTTAAAAAAAAACCAAAAAACCAAATCATGAACACAGCATGACCATGTACATCTGCATTTGTGCTTACTGTCCCCCATTTGCACAGGAGTTGATAATCCCTCCCAAATATCCCTCATGCTATAGACAGGTATTTTTCAAGCACCACTTTCTCAGTAAGAGAAAAGCAATTTGAAGCTCATTCAAGTGATGAATACTTGAAGCAAAGATGGGTCAAATAACTTACTCAACACAGACTACTAAATCATTGGCATTATTGCCAAACATCTGTACTGCATCACCCCACACCTCCCTGTCCCCACCTGGCTGTGGGGACAGTCCCTGCTTGGTCTGACCCAGATCTCTAAGGGAAGCCGTGTTACCCAATCATACTGTCCCGCTGTCAAAAATACTTGAGATACTTGGAGCTATTTCAGATGCAAGAAAAATTAGAGATCACAAGAAAAATTAGAAACCACAACACCAACAAGCCTTTTGTGAGCAGACCAGTGGAAAAACAGCAGCAACTGACAGACTTATTTATTGGTAAGGTCACCAGGGTTGACACAAAAGCTTGATTTGAACAAAAAGCTAGGTCAGCACTTGTAGAAACTGTCTTCTCAGTTTATGAACTGATGTAGAAGAAACAGAAAACAGATTACTCCTAATTTGCTTTCTATCTTTTCATTTGTGATCTATAGATTATAATTGTAGAAACTATCTTCTTGTCAGCCACAATTATTACCATACAGACACCATGCAGAAGTCAGAATAGATTTAAGCAGTTTTGTTTCCCAAATGCTGGTGTAATGTAGTCCTGCACATTTCCAAGGCAGAGAAGGAAAAAATAAAGCTTCCATGACATTAAATTGAAGCAGATTTTCTCATCATTGCAGAATTTAAACTTTCAAACCAGACATCCACAGTGATGACATTTAGAACTGAGCCCTGGAGAGATTTTTCAGAAGTTGTCAAGGCTGAGCCCAGACCACTGTCCTAATTTTGAGAAAGCTTCTAAAATGATGGAAAACTTTTTGAAGGTCACTCTCCTCTATCAGACACATGATGTAGCATTGTCTGAATATAAGGATTGAAGTAAAAAAATCCTGTGTTCTTTTTGTTGCTCTTCCACTGAACTGGTGAGTAACCTTTGAAAAGATGCTCAGGAATAAATCCACAAACAGATTTAGCAACTAAAGTAGCCTAAATCCCATTTAAGTCCATAGTTTAGATCTTCAAAAGCCTGCATTCAGCTGTCACCTCGTTCAGGAGATGTCAGCATCCACAGGCAACTGGAGTTTTCCCTTTTGCCAAGTCCCCCAGCAATCCACACACCTCTGCTTCTCGCACTAGTTTTAACAAGCATTACCAAATGGTAACTAATGGAAGAACATCATAAAACTACAATGGTAGAAAAGCAATTGCTATAACCACTGATTTGTTCAATGCTTACAGACTCAGCAGACTTATTCTGCTGAGTAAGCTGGGTAAGTTTTGTGTGAAATCCCTAGGTGAAACCCCTACTCAGCCTGAAGATATCTGAAATTACATTTGCACTTCCACTAAACATATACTTTAAAAAAAAAAATCTGCATTATAACAGGCATGTAGCATTAAATAACACCTGAACCAAAATCCCATTTTCCCTCCTTCCACATTGACACTGAATATTAGATTACAGGATCGTAATTTCTCTTGCTCAACAGCTAATCCTGTGATCAAAGTTAATAATCACTCAGAAAAGTATCTTCAGTATGAAAAAAAAAGACCTTTTTCCCATCCTCAAAAACTTGAGGATGCACCCTCTCTGAAGGCTCAAATACAGAATATACAGTTTCAAAAACCTAAGATTACATGGATTGAGACCCCACCTTGAATACTGCATCCAGTCCTGGTGCCCCCACCATAAGAGGGACGTGGATCTTTTGGAGAGTGTTCAGAGGAGGCCACAAGGATGACCCAGGGGCTGGAGAACCTCTGCTACGAGGACAGGCTGTGGGAGCTGGGATTGTTCAGTCCTGAATAGAGAAGACTTTGGGAGGACCTAATAGCTGCCTTCCAATACCTGGAGGGGACCTACAGGAAGGCTGGGGAGGGACTTTTTACAAGAGTGTCCAGCGATAGGACAAGGGGAAATGGGTTAAGTTGAAGGAGAAGGGATTTACACTGGATCTTAGGAAGAAGGTCTTCAGTACGAAGGTGGCAAGACTTTGGAATAAATTGCCCAGAGAGACTGTGGCTGCCCCCTCCCTGGAGGTGTTCAAGGTCAAGTTGGATGGAGCCTTGAGTAGCCTGATCTAGTTGAGAGGCGTCCCTGCCCATGACAAGGAGGTTGGACTAGATGATCTCTAAGGTCCCTTCCAGCCTAGGCCGTTCTAGGATTCTTTGAAAGTGTTGTTTTCTCTTTTCCAGCCATCTTCGACTTGCCTGTCTAACTCTAGGAGAGAATCCAGAGTGAGACCCCCTTCTCAGTATTGACAAATGAAGAGAATTAAAAGCATGAACACAATTCAAAGTCTGTTCTTATGTCACCCAAGTAGGCCATGCTGGAGTTTTTCTAAATCTTATTCTTTGCTTTTTCTAGCAACACGGATGACTAGTGTAGGGCTGATGATTTCCTATAAGCAGCCTTCAAAATTGACACAAGGACTGTACGTACCCATATGGCTTTTTTGGGCCTCTATTTTCACAACTCTTTAACTTTCATCTGTTTTAATAACACTACCAATGATTACCTGGATCTATACATTGCTTTGAGATGCTATAATGAAAAAAAAAAGTTTAAATAATAGTAATAAATGCATGCATTTATTACTAAAACCAACATTTCTTCTCTTCACTGCGAAACAATTTGGAAAGCACTTTCGCAAAATCTGCATATTGATCAATCAGTATGTTATCTACAAAAAGGCAGACCTCAAGTCATTAGTTTTTTTGCTTGAATGGGTAGGAGACATCAGAAGAGGGAGGAAAAAAACCACAACACCAACAAGCCTTTTGTGAGAATTTGTTTTTTAATATATTCTTTTCCTATACATCTAGATGTGGGTCATGCATGTGTAGAGGCCTTTCATGGCAGTGTATGTCTAGATGATACCAATATAAGTCAACAGTGGCTATATTTTTCTGGTATTCTTAATATGCCATTTAATCTTTTTCTGGATAGAAAAAGAGAACCTGAGCTGCATACAAATGGATCACAGCACCTCATGTTTACTGTTAAATGTGAATTAAATCTGAGTATCTTGGCATACCTCCATAATAAAAAAAAGGCACCATTAATAAGATTTTGTTAAATAGAGAGCTAATGTGTAACAGCCTTATATCAGATATATGAAAACAGAATTTCATAACAAGGCTGGGAGAAGTATTATCAAGGACCTAAGTAGAAAATCTGTCTTTCTCGATACTGGAGGAATTTATATTTGAAGAGTGTTCTTTCCTATTGAGATCTTCATTGACTTGTACAAAAATACCGCTTTTAATCTCAAATCCCCACTGGCATTTTTATATAAGCACTGAAAATGCTATTGGGCTTTAGAGATTTAATTTAATGAAGGAAAAGTATTTCTATTAAACTGTGTAATTTTTTTTTTCTTTTTTTTTTTTTTTAAACACAACATCTTCTGAGGAGCCAGGGAAACGGGATCATTTTAAGCTCCAAAAAACCTGACCTGTGCCCTTGTAGAACTCCTGCTTAACAAAAAAAGATTAACAGCTGTGGCAGAGCCTGCAGGTACACTTGAAAAGGGACCCTACTGTCCCAAGACTCATACACACTGGGAACACCAAGCCTGGAGAAGGTAGCAGAGAGAGAGGAAAAGAAATGTCCCCACACAGTCAGATTGTTTATGCTAAACTGCTGCATCATTAAGCTCCATTCTGGAATGTCAAAGAAGGCAAAAACTCAGAAAATAGCTACTAAATCTTCTGCATTAATGGACTGATCCTCTCATCTATTCATGTCAAAAAGCATTAGGTCTGGCTGGGTAGGTAACAAATTCACCGTTGGGGTAAATGAAAGCCACTCCATCAAATCAGGCAGGATCGCACCCTTTGGATCCTGTGATGAGATAGACTCCAAGTTGTGCAATATAGGATTCCTTTCATATTAATCTCACAGTACTGCTTTTGTGAGGATGAAAACCTCAGTTTTATCTGTGGATAATCCATGTCTTCATTGTAGGAATATTCATTACAAATATAAATTCCTTTTCGTATTGAGAAAGAGAGTACACCTGACACCAGGAGGCCTCTCAACAGGACACTGCTAGAGTTGACAAGCTCAACATCAGACATAAGATACAGCAGTTGCTCTATTTGTGTGCAAAGCTTACACAAAAAAATTTCCTTGATTTTTTTTTAAAAGACTATTTTTTGCTTTGCAGCCAAACAGATCACTAAGTTATAGCAACACAAACCCTATAATAAGTTATCAACTACAACGACAACAGCTGCGCCAAAGAATTACATGAAAAAAATACTGACGCAGCAGAAGAGGGTGGTCCAGAAATAAATATGTGAGGAGGTATTTATGAGATCCATTTATGAGATCCGGTAATCTCATACTTGGACAGCAAAACTTTACAGAGGGGTTGTTTATCTAAGGAAGTGTAGGTAACAAGGCAAAGAATAATTTCCTGTTTCTGAAGTGAGACAAGCTCGGTGAAAGGAGACAGAGTCCAAAGGACTGTGATGGAAAGTGAGTTCCTCATAACTGACTGATGGAGCTGGTGTTTCAACAGGCGTTCAACCCCAGAGCTTCGTCGCAGCCCAAACAATAGCCTTTCAGTTCCCTTTCCCATGTTTAGCTGTCCATCTTGCCTATTTACATTCTCAGGCCTTTGGGGTAAGGAATATTTCTCCCTAAGCAAGAAATTGTGGATGAAAAGGTAATTCTGCCATTAACTTCAGAAGATCCACAATTCCACCATGTGCTTATAAACCAGCCAGTACAGCAGAGCAGCTGTAGAGTTAGCTGTAGCTAACAGTAAGGTAAGCCTAAACTGCAACTGGGAATTCACATAGCTTGCTGCCCAGGTAGATGATTGGCGTCAGAAAAACTAGTGGTTCAGAAGATTAAAAAGCTTAGCAGGAATAAGTTTAATATGATGAATCTGGGGAATATGGGCAATAACTTGAAGTACTTGGAAAAGCAAATGTTCCATTTGCAGCTCCTGTGCATAAAAATAACTTTTATTTAAATCTATTTAAGAGAGTGATGAAAAAAGATCATCCTTGAACTTTTTTTAATTAAAATAAACATATTATTTGGTCAGTATTTTGATAGCTACACATCCAAGCTCGACACATAACTGTTTTACCCTAAGTGCTTCAATTTAATTTTTGTGGTGGCTACAGGCAGCCACAGTGGACCATAATCTGTCTTCATTTAGCCCTCTTAAAATAGTCCCATGCAGGAGGACAGCTCAAGTACAGAAACATACATAGTTTTGATAGCTGAATTAACAAGCATCCAGGAGTTCCTATTCTATTCAACTGACAGCCAAAAGTATGCAGTCACTAGGTAAAATTTTTGTTGTTGAGTGAAAACCATCAATATTATCAGAGCACTTTTACAGTGGTGGTTCTTGCTTCTGTCTAAAAAAAAAATAAATTAAAAAAATCAGACATGCACTGGGCTATGCTCTACATAAAAACACAACCCTTCCTCAAATGCTGTCACAAAATTGGCAGAATATTTTCATTCTTCCACAACCTAAAGCATAAACAGAAGAACAAAAATCTGATTTGATGCAATGACTTCTGGATAAGACAAAGGTCTGTCTGGCCTTCTGCTTTGTCTATAGCAATAATCCCTACTGAACACTTATAGAATAAGAAAAGCACATGGTATGCAGAAAGTGATCCTTCCCCAGCCATTCCCTCCCAGATTCTGACAAGCAGGCACTTTTGAAATTTTTTTAAAACATCCATAACTCTACCCAAACCAGTTTGCCCAAATTTTGATTCAGAACCATTCTGAAAAAATAATTAATATCCCAGTCATGAGCAGCCTCAAACTTTGGATACAGGTGAAAACTTTAAAAGCAATCTCTGTCACTACAGAGAATCAAATTAAAATTCCAGCACTGTAGGGGGAAAAAAAACCCCAACGAAACAAAAAAGCTCCCAAACAAAAACCCACACAAAATCAACATTGGGTCATGATCAAACCATGAGGGACCATCCTTCAGCCAACATAAATTGTTATTGCTCCGTTGAAGCTGATGGAACTATGACTACTTGCCTCAGCTGAGGAATTGCCCTGAGTCACTGGCTCATCTCTAAAGGCACTGCCAGGGGACACGGTGGGTGGAAGGGAGAAAACAGGCGGGGAGGAAGGTTGATGTAGAGCAGCAGACAGTACATTTTTTGAAGGAAGCTGGCCGTGTTAATAGAAATCCTCCCTTCCACTGCATTCTTACGCAAAGCTCAGATCTGAAGGTTACCTGCTTCCCCAGTGACTTGAAATGGAATTTTTTGTAAAGTAATCTCTTCAATCTGTCTCTTCCTCTATTTACAGAGCATAAAAGTAACCATAAAATGCCACCATTTTTGAGCAAATCTAATCTGCCCTTCCAGTAATACCAGGCCACACGATGATTATCTCATTTTTTCTTTGACAAATGTGGAATTATTAGCTGGTGATTATGAAAAAACCCACATGTCTCTACATCAGATAAATACCAGTAAAGACAAATAAAAAATAGGAAACACTGAGCATAGGCAATAAGAGGCTAATGTTTCTGACCAGTGACCTGTTCTGCAGAGTTAGTGACACAGAGCAGTCTGTCATGTTTTTTTTTTTTACACTGCTATGGCTCTTCCACTCCTCTTTTCCACTTGAGTTTCAGACAGGGAATGAGAGGTGGAAAAAAGAAAGAAAAAAAAAAAAGACAAGATGAGAAAACTATTTGCTTCTATATGAAGGGGGGGAGGTAAAATATCAAGTTCTTAACAAAAGGAAAGCAATAAACCAGCCTGTGTTTGGGCAGCCTCACTCAGGATAATGCAAGATCTTTTTGTAAAGATGAGGTCAAAGGTTTTTAGAGAGGAGGTTTCACTCAGTTATCTGTGGATGGAGAGTATCTTACCAAAGCTAAACAAACGCAGGATGCAAACTATAAAGAAGAGACAAAATAAGCATCTATTCCAGACTCCTAATTATCAAGGACTGGGACAAGAAGAACCTGTCCTTGGAAAATCCAAAAGCATCGCCAAGTCCAGTGAGAAATAACAAGCAGTCAAAATGAAACAGTGACAGGCTCAGTAGGGATCTGACTTCGGCCGCAGGTACAAGCTGCAGGAGTGCCAGCACACCGTCAGCCAACCTGATGTGACCACTGAAAAAGCACAACACAACCCTTGTTCCTGAAGAAAAGCACAAGTTTCACCACGTGACTGAGCAACCCATGATGATATCTGGGTCAGACACAGCACCTCAGATCCTAAACTCAAAGGAGAGCTATCCTTTCCCATTTAGCTAAACTTTTACAGGTAGAAACTTGGATATCTTTAGCGTGCTGACAACAGTGAGGTTTGTACATCAGTCCCAGCAGGCCAACAGCACAGAGCCAAGCTGATGCAAGAGCCTCTTTGCCAACACTAGCAACAAATGTTCCATGGAAAAAAGGTCACTTGTAGCCTCAGGCAGAGGAATGGGGAGTTCCTCTGGCTCCCTGGAAAAATACAGGTGAGCAAAGCCTGACAAAGGAAGTCCTGAGGCTGCAGAGAAGAGATTAGGCAAGAACACATTGAAGAAGACGCTCAACAACCTTTGTCCTTTTTGAATGCATGGGATTTAGATGATAAAGGAGGAGTCAGGCACCTAACTGCCTTCTTGTACCCTGGCTTTCAACCAAGATTCATCCCACTTGGCTATAAGTATTTAAGTAAGGAGCCAACAACCTCCAGAGAGCAAAGCAGGTGTTAGTGGGATCAGGCACTCTCTGCAGCTTCCAGTCTCCCCGCACAGACTGCAAACTGAGCTCAGAGTCTCCAACCCAAGCAGCTCAGATAAATGCTCACATTTAGCTATGACAAATCTATAGTTTAGTCTCTCCCCCTTTCTCCCACTGTGAAATAAAGATCAGCCCTTTCCTATGGCTAACACATCCATACTTACCACAAACAATTCTCAGTGTGAAAGCAGCATCCTGCTTCTGCTTTATACAGGAATTTTACAGCAGAGGGATCCAAGTAAACCCACTGATCAAATCACAGATATAGTTCTGTAAGGTGTAACACAGCCTACATTTTATTCCATGACTGTCTAATCCAAGCCAGGCCTTGGGAGTATACTATCGTCCTGGTTCCAGCTGGGATAGAGTTAATTTTCTTGCTGGGACAAAAGAGCAGCATAAACCAGGTTTGTTGGTGTGGAGAGCAAAGAACTGCAGGAAGCTACTGAAGTCCTGCCTAGGACCAGCAACTGCATTAAAGAATCCCCATTACAGTCATTACACTTTACTCCTGCACTTTCTTTTTCCACTGTCATGAGACACACTCCAAAGGCATATTTGCATTACCAAGGTGTTACCAAAGTGAAGTGAAACAGCTTAAAGTTTCTTTTATAGACAATACATCTATTCATGGTAGATAAAGGGATTAAAGATCCTACTAAAATCCATTAGTATCAGGAGTAATACTGCCACATATAGTTTTATTTTGCAGTTTTATTATAGCACTCCTCCCAGGATCTTAGAGCACTTGTCAAATAAGAAATTAGGCTCTACTACTTCACCAGTATAAAACAAAACATCTGCTTTCAGATGGAGAGGACAGCTACAGTGACAGCTGAAGGTCACCCAGGAACAGAGCCTGGGTTGTGGGTTTCTGCTCTAAAGCCTATTCCCTTTTTCAATTAGAGGAATGACAGTGCCACATACACACAGTACTTAGGGTAAACATTTGTCTGAGTTCTTCATCTCCTCCTACCATTATCTGCACCATTTTTATTTGAATGCTTCATTTTTTTCCCAGAGTTTTCTGCAAAATTCAAATGAACCGTGAACAAGAGAATGAGAGGTTTATTGAGCCATAGCAGGCTAACACTACCCATGTTGCTGCATGATTCGAATACTTAAGTGGCCCAGATGCTCTAACATTCAATTAATGAATCTAGAGATTTGGGAAGGGGGTGGAGGGAGGAAAAAAAAAAAAAGAAATCACACAAGATGTTGGCTTTGCCATTGCATTATCCTAGGTGTCTCACTCTGATGAAGGTTAATGAGGAGAGTTCAAATGCTAAGACATAATTAAATAGCAATAATTAAAGAAGCTGACACTGCTAGAAGCAGCAAACTGAAATAAAGTAAGATAGTTTTCCTTTAAAAGAAAGTAGGTATTTATTGTTTAAACAGAACTCTAGCTGCTTTGTGAAATGGTTTCCCATATTCCAAAACATGAGGCATGTACTCATTAATTGGTATCATTACACATTTAATGCTGTTTACCTTGCCTTCCCTGATCCCATTTGCCTAGTTTTGGATGGTAGCCTCAGCGCGGATGAAGCTCATTTGGCAAGACTGCACCCTGATCAGAGATGGACATGTGGTCACCCTGGCTAACGCACAGCTGAAAGGTGTTCATATACTCCCCAGGTAAGCGCAATACGAAAACTATCAGGGAAAAGAATTGAAAGGCAGGCGACGCTCTGACCCGTAACATTCTGGAGCAGTCAATGTCTGAAAAATTAGAATGTTCAAGACCCTGCACGCTATGGATATTTTGGAGCAGTGGCCGTCCCTGTTTTAGACGGGGTAGTTCACAAACTATGTAGTAGGAAAAATAAGCAATTTCTCCTATATTCTTGTAATTAATTTGCAGCTGCTAGTTAACATGCATCTTTTGTTAATGACATCAAAACTTCCCACTGTTCAGAAGATTTCACTGATTTACTGAACACTTCAGAATCACTCAGCACTGTCAACAGGGCAAGCACTACCATAGCAAACACAAGTTTGCCCTTTGTTGAAATTTAATTCCATATTAATAGAAATAAGATGACAGATCATTGCAAAAGCAATATTCATATATGCTGGCATCCTAAAAGACATGACCATTCTATCACTTCCACAGGCTTGTCCCTCACATGGATTATCCTGATGGATAATCCCAAAAGGAGGGACCGTAAAAGTCCTACATGACTTTGACACTTAAGAAGTCACCTATATGAGAACATGCCAAGTTCTGCATTAGGCTCACACACCTCCTGAGGCTGTCCCAAGGATTTGAGAGAGAAAGTCAGGCCAAGAGAAGGTAGCTGCAAGCCTGTGCATATGTATTTGGTGATGAATTATCAGGCTTATTCAATGTAATTAAATCATTCTATTTAATTTTGGGTATTGGTCATCAGTTTGAAATGTTTCCATTCCTGACATACAAGCACAGTTATAAATGTTGCCTGAATACTGCACATACAAAAATAGTGCAACATATATCAGTGAAATGCAGTTCACCAATATATTAATGAAAATGCAGTTTGCTAGATGTCCTTTTCATGCTATTTTCCACAACAGTATATCAGTCGATGATTAACATGCACCTAAGAGGAAAAAGCTGGGTGAAACATGGGACAAGAGGATCTCCCCTGGTTGGATAGAGATAAAGCCATGTTTGATACATTTTGGGAAGGGGAAGAGGAATGTATTGTTAAAAACTCAGTGTAAGCCAGGTCTCCTCAGAAAGTGGCTGCTTCTAAAATAGATTGACTCTCACATTTCACCTGACTCCTGACCAATGGCTCCACAGTACTGATACAGCATCTACCACTGGAAACACCCAAGTAGCAGTATATGTCCCTTGGTAAACCTGCCAGCAGTCAGTCAAGGCAAAAACTTGCAGCATTTTTACTGAAAGTGCAAAATCCTGTACCAGAGTAGGCAGGTAGCAAGCTCTTTTTCATCTGGAAGTCAGACTAGTGTTTGAAAGCAGGTCTCAGTGGGTGAAAATCCAGTGCATCAGTCCACTGTACCCCTATGAACACTTTTTTTTTTTTGGTCATTTCATCTTACTTGGAGACTAAAATCATGAGGAAAACACCACTGAGAATAAGACAAGCTAATTAAAACAATACCTCCGTGCCTATCCCCATTACTCAGGTATGACTACCTTGTTCAATGGTGACCAAGGGGAATCTGGTTACAGATGACTGGTGGCTGAGCCTTTGGCAGGAGAAATATGTCTCCTATAATAAGTTTTCCCATCTAAGTCAAAATGCTGTGCTGTCTCTTTCTACCTGCAGAAGTCTCAAATTTAAGACAAAAACTCGGCAGGAATTTGAATCCAGGCAAAATGTACAGCATATATATCCATGGAACTTGTACAATTTGAGGCTAAGCAGACAGAAACTTGATTATAGCCTCATAAACTCTTCCTAAGGTTGAATCTCCAGTGGCAGAACCTGGATAAGCAACTTCTTAGAGCTGGTCACAAAGAAATCAGGAGAGAGGGATTGATTGTCACGCAAGAGTTAAAAGACAGGACTACCAGCTCCAAGAGATTGACCACCCATGGCACCCATGCTACCAGCTCAAAAAATCCCCACCAAACCAACACCGAAAAAAATCCTCCAAAATCCTCAAACCAAAGAAACCCAAAACCTATATACAAATAGCTCAACTCAAGTAGTCACACCCATTTCACGATCTGCACCAGCACCCAAATGTTTCTCACATCAAACATTTACCATAGTAAAGCCACTTTTGCTCTCTGAGGCATTTGCAGAGATTTAACCATGTCAGATACTCTAGTTTTCATCCAGAGAATTGAGAAGAGAGAAAACCGTCTTTAGCTTTTCAGGTCCAAACCCGTTGAAATTCTCATCACTAGAGGGCATATAGAGATATTTGTCAGCTAGTGGCACGTTTTTACTTTCACTTGCACCTGCCAAGGGTGTCATGTTCAAACGCCCTCTCTGATCTCATGGTCTCTTATCTTTTGTGTTTCTCTTCAGGCTGTTGGTTTTTGGTTTTGGATTGAGATTTTTTTTGTCTGTGTTGGGGTTTTTTTTAAGCATTAATCACTCCGATAGTTCAGAACCACAGCACACGCAGTTAGTGGCTAAGGATTATTAATTTAGTGTAAAATATGTCTAAATAAATATTTAGAGCGTTTGCACAACAGCAGTCCAGGCCTCAGTGTACTCACTTTCTCTCTCCAGAAAAATCGAGATAATCCTGCACATATTCAACTCTTTTATCCTTTGAGTAACAAGTCGAGGGGGCCAGTTAGCTCAGTGGTTTGAGCACGGTGCTAACAATGACCAACACCGAGGTCACGGGTTCGATTCCCGCTCGGTCCCCATGTGTTGCCTGGTTTAGTCGAGAGGCGGTGTCTCTGCCCACAACAGGGAGGTTGGACTAGATGATCTTTAAGGTCCCTTCCAGCCTAGGCCATTCTATGATGACTCTAGGAAGTGATAGTAAAAGAGGAAACATCTTCACGTTGCGCCAAGGGAGGCTTAGATTGGATATTAAGAAAAATTTATTCCCTGAAAAGGTTGCCAAGCACTGGAACAAACAGGCTGCCCAGGGAAGTGGTGGAGTCACCAACCCTGGAGGTATTTAACAGATGTATAGATGTGGTGCTTAGGGACAGGGTTTAGGCAGTGCTTAGTTAATGGTTGGACTTGATATTAAGTCTCTTCCAACTTCAGTGATTCTATTCTCTGATTCTGTTTTTAATGAAATAATAAAATAAAAATGGTCAAAATGGCCTATGTTAACAGCATTTAAGAGAGTACAGGATGCCAAGGCTAACCTTGACCCTTAATAATCTAAACCTAAATCCTGATCAAATTGATCCCTCCAGGTAGATGAAAAGGTGGGCATGGTAAACTTTCAGAATCAAAAGACTTCTGGGAATAACTTCCTCAGAAACAGAGATGTCTCAATATTTTACTGCTCAAACTTTTATGTCTCTCTCATTACATCTTCTCGCAAAGTCTTTTCTTATTTTCAAGATAATTGTTTAAAAAAAAAAAACAAACAACCCCAAACCTGCTCATTAACAACATCATCTGGTCTGCCATTGGAATAATGTACTCGCAGAGGAGACAGAAAAAGAAGGGCCAAGAAAAGGAAGGTATAGTTTTAAGTTAGCGTACATCAGCAAAAGATGTATGTACATCTTGTCAGGTTGGGAAAACTGATATAAAACCAGCTGTAAGCAATATATTTATATAACAGTATATAAATAAAATTTTAAAATTCTGCTTTAATATATAACCTTTTGGCCACCCCTCACACTACTCATTCTGTGGGACAAGAACTGTACTATTGTCTTTTATCCCTGGCTAGAACTGCTGAATTACTCCAGGCTAATGAAACACAATGTTATCGTAATCTCCTCTCTAAAGCTTATCATCAATTGTCAATTATCCACAGCTTGGGGATGAAAAGAGGGAATAAAGGAAAGTTGACACAAAGGAAATTGATAAGGTGAAATATATTTAAATTGGACAAAGTAATTGCTGTATTTATGATATATATTTTTGAAAGGTGAAGTTAAGTAGTAAAACGAGATCATCAATATATAAAAAAAAGCTTTTTGAAAAGATTAAGATCGAGATGATTCCAAAATAACATGGGTAATTGGCTAGTGAACAATCAAAAGTCTTGACTATACTGCAGTTTCTTTCTTTCTTGGAGTGTGTTTAAATGTGTTTCATCTCCCACTGTGATTTATACTACTTTTATATAGTCTGTATTACAAGAAAGTTTTGCCCTTCAAATCAGATAAGTCCTCTAGGAACTCAATTATTCACCCAATGAAAAGCTACATGAAAGTCTTCCATCTAATGATTTTTTCTAGCAGGGAATTGTAGTCAAGTAATGTCCTAGTCAAACAAGATGGTGGACAAAAGGGATATTTGCAAGCAGTACATTCAAAATTATATACAGATGATATTAAATTACTACTGAGTCATCTATTTCACTATGTCAAGTTTTCTCATAATTAATAAGGAAGCTATTCTCGATTTTCAAAAGTAGCATGTACGATGCAAGACCATATAACAGCTGTTTCATAGAAAATCAGGTTTTGCCCAAAAAATTGCCAAGAAATTGTAATATTTAAGCATAGTAATTTGAAGTTTTGATTTTTGCTTCAACATACACACAGCACACACACACACACACCAGGTACAGCAAGGAAGTTCTGATTATACTGTTAGAAATATACATAGAAAATCTCCATTCCAGCACCCACCAACTTTTTGGTCAGACAATCAGTATCCTCACTGCTAACACTGAAAGTAATGCATATCCACCATCACTTCCATTCATGTAGAAACAAAAATTATAAAAATAGGGAAGAAACTATTAACAAAGACTTTTACTGCATTTTACAGGAAACTATATTTAGTATACAAGATGACAGATACAAATAAGAAAAAATATAGTTACAATATCCTTTCCCCATTCAGTTGCTTCATAATTTTAAAAAGTGAGAAAGATGAAATTAAAAAAAAGAAAATGGAGGTGCAAGAGAAGGAATCAGACACAGTTTGTCTAAGATTGCTCACCGGAAAATACTATCACTACACCATTAGACCTCTGTTTATTGTTAACAGGCACAAAGTGTATTTTTCAAAGGCCTGTTTGTTCATGTGGGGATGATGTGCATACTTCAAAAGATTACATTTCTAAAGCTAGGAGGCAGATTTTGCAGCAACGCTGGGAAGACATCTACAGAGTTTCACCCATATACATCACTCAGGATAGTAATCTATGATGTACTACTCTCTGTAATATCCGCTCCCCCTTTCACACTTAATTGTTAATAACTCCATACTGAGAATCAAGTTTGTATGATGAAAACTTTGCATAATAGAAAACAAACTATGCTAAATATCCCTCTGATTTGTGGTTTACCTGGGGTATGCTGCCTCCCATCCCTCTGTTAATGCACCAATATCCTCAGGAAACAGCATAATATTAATACAATATTCCAATGATCCACTTATCTCCACCTAATAGTCCTCTCTCTTCCCTCACTCCCCTAAGCATGAAGACAGATTTTATATGGTTTTTAAATTCATTCTTATAGTAATAAAGAAGCTTATCTTATCAGTTATTGCATGCATTAAAGTGTTGTCCCCTGGAGGTACAATTTTCCACTATATCCTGTCCTCATTCTAGCATCTGTTAGACCAAACTATATTTGCAATCTCTCTGTGTACTAATATCTGACCCTTGGCCTTGAGGTAGGAATGCTGATCCCCAGCTTTATCTGACAATTCTTGTTTTCCTGCAGTTGCCTCCAAAAATAAATGAAGATTAGTTTGCTTTCAGGGTTTATTGATTAAGAACTGTAAAGGATGGTTGTTGCGAACTAACTTAGGTCATAATCGCTTAAATAGGTCTCAGGAGCAAGAATAGTCATTTTCTTCCAAAGATAACTGAAACCACATATGCAAGATAAACACACCCATGTTTCTGGGATAGCGGATGCTTTGTGTTATAAATAGATACCATACAGGGAAGCGTGTTTCCCCCCTCCTTCACAAACTCTTTCACCACTTTCTCTTAAGCTCAGGAACGGAAATGGTGGTGATCATAATCTCCGAGATGCTACTGTGCGGTCACATATTTTCTTCTTACACAGTGGCTTTCATCAAGGATCTCAAATTACTTTTCGAACACTGATTAATCCCTACCTGCGAGATAAGCACTCTCATACACACAGGAGGACACGGAGTGTTCGACAGCTTATCCAAGGACACGGAGTTGATGAGCCCTAGAGCTGGTAACTGAACCCAGCCTGGGCTGGGGAGCAGGGTAGGTGATCTCCAGTGGATGCTTTCAACCTACACAATTCTATACAATGCCGCACAGGCATACCATCCCTCGCTTAAACTGGTTTTATGAGCACCTTTGCACGATTATTAAAGAACAACATCACGGGTTTCAAAATAAAATTCATACATCCTACTGGAGCAGCGGTGGGCAGGCAGATGGCCTCAGGCTGGAAAGGCATTATGTTGGAGGAGGCTGGAGAGAGTGGGCCTAACAAGAATTTAGGGTTTAAATTGGTTCCTAACAACAACATATCATCTATCACCTCCCTATAGAATTAAACCCCAAATCTAACCCCAGGCTCCTGGGAACAAGCATAAATAGCAGATTTCCACTGAAGAGCAGGACACTGAAGACCACTCGCTATTAACTTCTTAATAGCAAAAGGACTGCAGAAACTCAGTGTTTGTGTACTGCTGTCTATGAAATTCTACATCACTGACATGAAACTAGGAAAAAAAGCACTTATTTAACTTGTGTATAGGAACCATTTCTTGAATCTGTACTTAATATTAAAAGTTACTTCTCATGAACTAAGTATGTTTGGAAAGTATCTGGCACGTATTAAATCCTACATAATTATTTGAAAATATTTAGTGTTTTTGTAGAAGGCAATGAAGGGAATTGAATTGCTTAATAAAATGCTGTTTAAACTTCAAACCTAAACAGAATTAAAACACATTAAATCTGAGATGAAGAAGCTGTACAGGAAAGTAACTAAGTATGTGCAGAAACACAAGTTCAAGAAAATATACAGAATATTAGGTGAATAACAAATATCAGTGCAGCTTATTTGAACAGAGCTTAGATAAGCAAATTGCTGAAGTCTTTCATTTCTGTATTATGCAGTTCCTGACCATCTGCCCTGCTATACCTAATAATTTTCTCTTCCTGTATCAAGAAACCGCCTCTCCTGTGACATGAAACCCAACCCACAACACCAATTCCTCACCCTTCTTGCCCTCTCCATCAATGGCATTGCTTGTGCCCTTCTATTTTCTTGCCTTAAGTTCATATGCTTATTAAACATAGTTATTGGACTCTGCCCTTCAGCTCAAGGAGCCTGTTTCAAGTAATTCTTTCAGATTCGATATTAGATTTATGTGGTGTGTAGTCAGTAAGAATGGCAGAAAAGACTAACTCCAAGGGAACAGATAGTATGCTTGTGTTCCTCATCATTCACACAAAACTCTGCTTTCTACTCACTCCTACTCCTCTGATGATATAAGAGCAAAAAAAAATTAAAAAAAATCAGAATTCCTGACAAGATTTTTTTCCCTAGGTACTTTAAGGAACTAACAAAATTATCAAAAAAAATAACTACATTTTGGTGTCCACCGAGGATTCTCAGCCCAGCTGTTTTGACTGACCATCGTGTCTAACAAGATCCAGCTCAGCTGAACCATTTCTGATTATGCTCAGCACTGACATTCTTTAGGCTGCATAGCAATTTGTAGATCACAATCATTATTATCCTAATATCTAAAAATATTTCAGTGGTATAGTGAAACAAACCTTGAGAAAAAATGCAGTCAATAGGTATTTCAAAACCAATACATGGGAAACAGCATAAGAGGGGGATTTGAGGTAGCATTTGTTGTGCAGAAACAGGTGTTGACACTCATCTGCCCTTCACAGAACAGCAGTAGGAGAAAAAATATCTGTATGCATTATAATGAAATTTTCTCTTTCACTTGAAGGTGGAGGAGCTTATTTGCTGAATTCTCTGAGGCTGAAATATCTTGTTTCAAATCAAAACTCTTGGAAATATTAGAAAACTTAAAATCAGATATAGTCTCTCAGGATGTTCTCTTGGACTAAGGGTTGACGATTGATTTTTCTGGCCTCAGAAGCTGATCCCAGGTAGGATTTAAGGCAATTGGTAAGTCAAACCCATTTTCTTCAATGCCTCTCTTGTCTTACAAGGAAAAGAATATATATTTTTACATGTATACACACACAGATCAGCACTTTAAAACAATTTAAAGAGTACCTGCACACACACACAAAATAAAGTCTGTGTTGCAAGGCTCCTAAACCAGTGATATTCGGTTGGAAAAAATGCAAGGGGCCATATTCAAGGGAGAGAGGACTGTGTAAGCAGATTTCCTCATCATTAACCCAATATCTAAATTTGAGAACAGCAAAATCCACTCACGTTTAGCTCTGACATGGTTCAGCCATACACTCAGAGAAAGACTAATATTTGGAAGAGCTCCCATTGCCTGGTCTAGTCGAGAGGTGGCGTCCCTGCCCATGACAGGGAGGTTGGACTAGATGATCTCTAAGGTCCCTTCCAGCCTAGGCCATTCTATCATTCTATGATGATTCTATGATTCTGCATACTCTTCTACTTTCCACTCTTTCATTTTAGGATCTGTTTCAAAATGATCATGTTTATTTCATTAACAAACCAGTTATATTCTCTGACATCAAAGAGCATTAT
Organism: Apaloderma vittatum; assembly: GCF_000703405.1. Classification (NCBI taxonomy): domain Eukaryota; kingdom Metazoa; phylum Chordata; class Aves; order Trogoniformes; family Trogonidae; genus Apaloderma; species Apaloderma vittatum. The sequence goes on from NW_009726787.1 coordinate 67,303, forward strand.
CTGTGTACGTTTCACCGGCATTTCTGTTCAGTAATAATTGCATCTCCTTGATTTTCCTATAAATGAGAACACGCACCACGGACAGGAGACTCTTACTCAGCCTTTGCCTCTGAACCTATTCTTCCAAATCTCCTCAAAACATCACCATTTTGGTTGACTTTCTGCGACACAGTCTGGTCTGAACTTCCACGGCAGGTGTGCAAAAACAGCTTCACTCATGTCACCAGAAAAATATGGAACATCCCAGAATAAAAGCTCAGACACACGATCAAATTGCTGAAGCTTGAGAAGCTACCACCTGTCAGCTGACACTGTTCCTGTGGTTCAACATGATAAACCTGCAAATTAAGTGATCTTAGCTTAAATCATAGGAGGAAAAAAAAAAAAAAAAGGAATAAGGGTTTGGGAAGAAGGATGTTACTGCTTCTGATGGGAGCGGTGCAAGAACTGCCCCAGGGGCAGCTAGTCTGGCTCAGCAGGTGCAGGGTGACTGGAGAAGCAGATGTCATTTAGTCTGGTGTCTTAAATTTGTTCGCTTCTTCAGCTGCCTCATGTGTGAGCATGTACAGCATGTGTATATGCTACGTATATTATATAGCACAAGGTAATATTTTAAGGAATTATCTTCAAAAATCCTCACTGCACACTTGGGTAAGCATCTGAGAGGAAGGAGGCACTAAAGACTTGTTAGATGTTTCTAGCAAGCTCTGCCTACAGATCCCTCAGTAGTTCTGGTTCAAGATCTTAATGCTTATTTCTGAAACACAAGCTTCTTAGCTGACAGAAAAACAAACAAACAAAAAGCTTCTCCCCTAAGCAGAATACTTAACTGCTGGAAAGATGTTTAACTTTCCTTTTGTTCTTAGGCTCTGAGAGGAGGGGGAAAGAGCTGAAATTTCCTGGTCCAAGTTACTCTCAACATGCTGCATCAGAGCTGGCTGAATCAGTCACGCTGCATTACGTTATATGGCTGATTTAGCCTCGTATGATGAGTCACTGCAGTCAAGCGTCAGCAAAGAGATGTGCTACTTAAGGAAAACAAAAAAAAAACAACCCAGGGCAGGTGCTGTGTGTCTAATTTCACCTTTAAAAATGGATTTAAAAAAAAATTAAGCACACTAGGAGTTTATTGAGCAGCTGTGAGTGTTCAAAAAACTGTATCAACTTTATTCTCTATTAATTTGTGTCTGGAGGCTCCCAGTGCGGGTGGGACTATGTTGCACCAAGCACCGCACATGTGTGTGGGAAAAGGCAGTGCAGCATTCGCCACAATTGACACACCAGCCTAGGGAGCATTTTTTCCTCCTAACCAGGGGAAAGAAAGAGCTCAGAGCAGTAAGAGTCTGTCTTGGAGTTCTTGGTCCCCAGTCTCTAGTAGTCCTCCAAAACACCAGAACAAAGAAGGAAGCTGAGGGACAGTTAATGATACGGGCTTTGTCAATTTGTAAGACAGCAGAGTAGCCAAGTTTTAGTGACCTTGGCATATCACCCTTCCCCATTTATGCAGCCGTGTCTCTACAGACACAAGAACTTCAACAGGAGTTCCCTAAATCTTCCTGATATCATAAAAATGACCATGTCCAGCCTTGTCTAGCACATTACCTGTGTGCTGTGGAGAAGCAGATAAAGAACAAATGGGGCACCGAGATGCTTTAGTGCAACATGGCTCTTCTGCTGGCAGAAGAGCCTTTTTGGCACTTGAAGTAATGTTTTGGTTTGTATTTCTACATCATCCAGCATCTGTATTGAAGTGCTCACAGATCACAGAATAATGCCAGAAAACTATATAAATCACGCTCCCAAGATAGATCTCCTCTTCCACCTCTTTTTTTTCTGCCTTCATTTCCTACTTCCTCTCATTTGCTTTTAGATGCCTGGGTAGATTTAGATTAATCTTAGGGCTGAAATGTTACACTGAAGGGTTGTATTAATGCCTGATCTAGCTACTGCGTCCTACTGTAATGCATCTAAATCAGTAATAAAAATAATCCTCTGGGAAAATATAGTAGGGAATAGATTTTTTTCTCTGTGATTGTCAGCACAATTCTAACGAAAATTAAAAAAAAAAAAAAGAAGAAAAAGGGTTTCTAAAGATATTGCAGTAGAAACCTTTAATAGTAATATCTCTAGGTAGCTGATCTCTCCAGTTCACTAAAGACAGTTTGTTTTCAGCCTAAAATAGAGTGGGAAAAGAACAAATCCAAAATATTAACTACATTCCACAAATTTCTTTCCTGCATTATTACTTTGCAGTTTCTAGTTTAAGAAGCCAGAGATCAGTCTTTTCCTCATATTGCAGAACCTATTCAAGCACCACTTAATCACTTGCTGACAGCTAAATGAGTGCTCCAAAAAGACCCGGTCCTCTCCTCTTCACATGAGCATAATGTATCAGAACCCAGGTGCACTACTTCTAAAAAGCAGAGTTAGCACCAATTTTTCCTACTGTTAAGTCTCATTTAAGCAACCTTCTAAAATAAGCATATTCTAATTGAACTGCCTAAAATACTTGACAGCATCTTTTGCTACAGAAAACTTAAAGTGTGTTTTCCATTTCTAAAGAGGCAGCCAGGAAAAATAATTTTAAGAAGAGACAGTTCATCCAAGGCCGTAAAAGATCATAGATTTTCTACAGAATTAATATGCATGATGTAGATCAAACAAGCAAGTGATAATTTTTAACGGCATTTATTTACAGGGTGTATTAGTGGAGGAAAGGAAAAGAATTTTCCTTTGCTTCACTACACACTGACACGAACAAGTAATCATTCAAATGCTTTTAAGAGATGCAGTCTTGCTTGTACAACTCTGTGGAGTCACACAGAAATGAATGTAGATTACAGCAGCAATAGAGAACCTATAAATACACATACTCTGCCAGTCACATCTGGTGAGGTTTTTTTTAGTATAAGATCATGGTATCGATATATTTCTTCTTGCAGATGATTTAAACTGTTATTTAGGATGTCAAGATTAAAAATAGTGTTTTAAAGAGCAGGTAAAGGTATGATTCCTTGATTTTCTTTACTACACTTTCTAGATGTACATTCCACCTCCGAAAAAAAACCAAAACCAAACGTGCTTACTTACGGAATATCCCAGCCATTGATCAAAGGTAAGGCTTTTAAACAAATAGGAAGCTTAAAATAAATGGTGTTATGTGGAAAAATAAAATCAAACAATACACCAATTAATTCAGATGAGTATTTTGCTAGAAAGGATTAATTTTAATACAGTCTGAATTTCAAAGGTAAGGTAGTCTTCCCAAATTTCCTAACTGTTCATGCCCATCTTATCTGCATTTTCTAGATGACCTTGTGTTTTTGACTGGTTTACAGTTAAAGTGGGGAGGGAGGGATGTAGTTAAAAATAACAATGGCATGACTTGTTCTCAAACAAGGATACAGAAAATCCTCCCTCTCCTAGCTCAACCCAAGACATCTGCGAGTCTCAACAGGTCACACTAACCTTGACAACTGTACAACAGCCTTTTTTTTTTTTCCCCACACTAACCACAGTTTTCTTGAAAAAATTCTCCATTCTCCACTAGACTGGATTCTAGCAAGATTTTCTTAAACAGGGGACAAAGTCTTTTCACTCCTATGTTTATCAAACATTTATTTTTGTCATTGCAAAGAAAATACCACTTTCTAATTCCTATTTATGCTTTTAAGTACACCTGTGTTCCTCTCGGTAAAAGTTATAGAACAAAATATTGCATCATTTCAATTCACTTTTTTTAGAAATCTCTCACCTCCCTAAATCTCAAGTGGAGGAGAATAATTGGCAGTTTTCTGACTGGTTTATCTAGGATGAGATTGTGCTCAGAACAAAGAGTAATTTTTAGAGGTGGTGAAACTGGTTACAAGCCTGAATTCCTCAGCAAATTCTGAAGAATTCTAAATCATTGTACAATCTGACTTGAAGTTTTATGCTGTGAGTAATAAGATAAAAACATGATACGAGCAAGTATAAGTACATACAGCATGCAGAGTTACACAGTCCAAGAATTTCGCCGAATATTTACCATGAGCAGTACTCTGTGTAGCACTCTACAAAATACGACCTTTCAGATGAGATGGACAAAAAGAGATATATCTTGTCTAGCTGTAAACCTTAAAACAGCACTAGCAAATGCGACTTTTTGAAGGTAACACCACGACACTGTCCAGAGTAATACATAACACAACTCATCTTTATTAGGAGGCAAGCGTCATTTTTCATAGGGGAAACTAAGTATATCCAAAAAGAACAGGAAGCGAGGGAGATTATCTTTCAAGAGATGAAGGTAGATCTGTGTGAGAGCTAGCATGGAAGAAGGCGTGACAATAGGAGTTGGTAATCAAAACAAAGGGAGATGTTAAAAGCAGAACACCTGAACCTGGCAAAGAAAAGGAACTTGGGAGTAAAGAGGTATGCCAGACACAGGTAGAGGCAATCTACACTTGATTTGGGACAATAAAAAATTCTCCCATTCTAAAGTCCACCTGACTACCCTGAAAAACAGGCAACTAGCTGCAAATCGTAGCTGCCAAATTATAAGGAAATTTTAGAAAAAGATTTTACTTTATCCACTGAAATGTACACTCAGTCTTCCACTTAGCATGATGCAGTGCAATAGCCACTATAATTCTTGGAATGATATTACAATGTGCACAAAGCTATTTTGTCAGGCTGTAATCAAATGCCAAAATTGGGTCTGATGAAAAGTGCAACTGCTCGCCCTAGACAACACTTGCTGTCCACACAAATAGAGATTTTGTAGCTAAAGAGAGCAATTTTTTAATTATTATTTTTTAATCATCAGTGCAGTCATCTCATTAATATGAGCCAAGAGAAGCTGACCTAACATAATATACTATGTCAGAAATGAACAAAAGAGCACTCCTTTCTAGTCAGCAACCATTTTCAATTAAAATGTCCACATTTGGATTCAAACTTGTTGCAAGAGACTGGTGAATAACCTGGCTACCCTAATCTAGCCAGTCTTAGGTTAATAAAAGATCAAAGTAAATCTGTAATTGTGTCTTCAGACAATCATGTACTATGTACGCACCACAGGAAAGCACGGAAAAGGAATGGGTGCTAGATCCTGGTCTCAGGTCCTTACATGCCATTGGAGTAAACATTGGAGTAAGAATTTGTCTCACTTCTCTAAGGGCTGCACAGGGTTTCCCTTCTTCTTGTGATCTCTTGGTTTTGTTATACTCTTGATGCCTTAAGGCAGCGCAGACCTCCTGGACTAAGATGTACTTAGGGCAGCTGCAAAAATTAAGGATAACTTTTTTTTTAATGCGTGTTCAGCATTACAAAGACCTTGAGTCCCCTTCCAGGACTTACAGTATTTCACGTAGACTGGCATAAACCAGACAAGCCTTGAGAGAACACACTGCTGAGAGTATTGCCACCAGCCTGCATTTTCCAAGAAGCTAACACAGTAAGTAACAGTGTCTAGAAGTTTGGCGGAGAAAAAGAGGTCACTACATGTTTGGCAACACATCATTAACTTGCTAATTATGCACTAATGGACATCTGATATTTCAAAACCACTACTTGATGCAATTACGTTCCACTTTCCTACATTAAAGGAAAGATGTAAAAGCACATCATCCACCTGCTGCATTTTTGTACCTTTTTTTAAAGTCCATTTAGATCAGAATAAATTAATCGCTTCTACCCACCACTAGCAATAAAACTAGTTTTAGTATTTAATGAAAAAAATATTTTAATAATATATGTATCCTTTGATCAGCAACCAGTCTTAGGTACTAGGTATTAGGAAGAGCTGCTTACTGAAGGATTTCTCCAGAGCTCTATGGTAATGAATTCTGAGGTTTGGGCCAAAAACCTCAGCAGTTATGCCAAATTCTGATGAATGTCCCACATCCATGTCTCAGCCAATGCTAACAAAATAACAGTGCTTTCATGTTTTATCTCACAACTAAGTGCACATGCATATACTCTTTTAGCTACTGAAGTAACAGCACAGGTGTCCAAGGCAGGAGAAATTGCTTAATCTACCTTCCAGCTACAACAAAACCCCAATAACAAACAAACAGCAAAACCCTACCATATTTCCATTATTTTTCCTGCTAATCCAAGTGTACCTGAAAAGCAGCTGTGCCCACTGCCTCACCGCTGGATGCTTTTATCATCACCTTACTCATAGCACTGAAAAAATGAAAAAGTTCCTCCTGTGGCATGTTTTGCCTAGATATAACATATCTGATTGCACATCCCTGTTTATTCTCCACCTCCACACTTGGCAGACAGCATATGGTGGGGATGTCTTGTCTGGATGTCCAGAGGATGACTGTGGAAGTAACAACCACTGAGGAATTCTGTTACCCTTGAGCTCCTGAATGTCTGCATTAATGGCAGGGTCTTTGCAGCAGCAGTCTTAGCACCTGGGTTCCTCCTCTTCCACTTTCCCCTGGGGGTAACATAGTCCCCATGTCTTACTGCACCAAGTAGGAAAAGTCGTCTTACCACAACTGACTTTAATTTACTGCAGGCCTCCTATGGACTTCAATGGATGTAAGTTGCTAATTAATGCTATATTTTATGATGGCACTGGAATCCCCTTAGAGGATAGAGCTTCTACTCCCACACTCTCCACAGGCTTCCATTTTAATCTGCAAGTACCTAAATAACTTCAGAGCCCACTGATCTATACGAAGGAATCCCTGATGCTGATAGACTGATGACTGTTACCCCCTAACTCCTCCAGAGGAAAATGCCAGCTCCAGGCTGGGCACTGAGCCTCCCTGCATAACATCTGAGGAGGTGAATCAGGGTACAAAGAGCATATAGCAGCACTCCAGGAGACCCTGCAGGGAGCAGTAGGTCCCAAACATTCCCTGTTACAGCAGAATTTCCCCGTTTCGGGTCTTCAGCCAGGCAAGCTGCCATCTCTCCCTCCTCAGAGTCACCACATGAAGACTTCTCAGGCACTTGTGTGCCACCATCACAGACAAAAACAACAACAGGTACTTTCTGCATAATACCCGAAAAAATGGATCAGCCTTTCAGACAGGACTGACCCAGTGTAGCTCAGACATGAAAGAACATTTATACAGCATCCCAGAAGTGGTTTTAAGCCATTTATTTTAAAAACTGCAATAGTGGATGCAAGGGAAGAATTTAGCCCCAGTGAAACGTAAATAAAATCCCATCAGGAAATGTCTGTTTACATCCCAGCTCTGAAAGGGTTTTTTTCAAGCTTACTAGCATCCTCAGATAATATTGCTACCATGATTTATATAGAGCCAGGGAAGACCTTAGATGAAAATCACATGTGGAAATCTGCAGTGCTGCCAGGTGGCCTCTGGAGGGAAGAAAGTGCTGTGAAACTTCTGGAATGGTTTAAACCTCTAAGTCCCTACAAGGCAATTTGGATTACATGATGGCCTACAGCAACATGCTGTTCTTGAATACACAAAGCATAAATATAGCAAATCGAGTTAATAGGTTTTGTACTGCACATCTTGTTTTGTTTGCAGACAGTGCTACTAGAAACAACTTACAATCCTGTCCAGCTTCTTTCACGATTGTTCTGGTCCAGCTCATGCCTATTTATGCAAATATCCATTTTAGAGTGGCAACTGTAAAAATCAATTGCAAATTAGCAAGCATTGTTCAAAGGCTGGAAGGGACTGTTTGGATCAGTTCCCTCCTCCAACTCAATCATGTATGAAAAGTCAGGATCAAACAGGCGTTTAATGATTCTTGCTTTCCCCCTTTCTGCTCTGTCCCGTCATGTAAGCCCCTCAAAGGACATTTCATCTGCTAGAGATGTGCCAGCCCTGATACTTAACTGGCAGATGTGCATCAGCACCCATCACAAATTAAATCTATACTACGTGTAAAGAACATGACCACCTATGGCAGACAGTCAAAGCCTTGTGGAAGAGGGCATTGAGTCTGACACATCTACAGCAAAACAAAAGTATGGGCTTAAAAAACCCAACCCAAAACAGAAACAAAAAAACCTCAAAACTAGTCTTACTTCTACATCTTGGTGGACACACATCCCCACTAACAGCAATTCTGTATGTCATTCAACCCAAGAGTACCATACAAGGTTAGCTAGAAAAAGACAATCAGGGTAGTGATCACTGCTGTAATTTAGGTTGTCTGAAGGGTCAAGTGTTGCCCTTTCATATAATACTTCTAAGAAGTTAAAAAAACCCCAACAAACCATCAAGAAGGCGACATGCACATCCTCTGATGAAACAGCAAGTGCAGTGAGCTGAGGCAGTGCCCGGACCTGCAAACCAGGCTGGGCAGGAACTGAACAGGCAGGTGGCACAGCTCCTCGAGTCAGACTGCATCTGGAATGACAGCTCAAATCTGGACAGTGAGCAACATTTGCTCCTGCTCCATCCAGTAGGCCAGGGTTACATGTTATTTGCAGTTAAATAGAATTGCACCATGAACTGATGGTTGTGCTCAGGAGAAAGAGAAAACTTTCATCCATGGTCTTGAATCTTGGCAATTCAGTCAAAGAGGAAGGAGTGTCATTTTTAGAGATGCACAGGAGGAAAGGGAAGAAAGCTCAGCAGATTTACCACTGAGAGTCACAACCTGAGGCAGCCAGGACTCAAGAGAGAGCGTTTGGCTGGCAAATGATTTCAAAGTGTGACTGTTTGCCCATAATCATCTACCGCATCTTCCCTCCTTTTTTTTTTACCCTTCCTATTCAGAGAAAAAATAAAAATAAAAAATTTCCAAGCAGCAGATTACCACATTGCAGTCACCTTTGAGATGCAGAAACTAGATGGAGCTTTGTTGGAGAGCATCTCCTGCCCGTAACTGAGAAGCCCCATAACACACTTCCTTCCACAGCATCAGATTCTAAAACAGGCCTCCAGAAAATGACACTGCATGCTACACGTATTTTGGGTAAATTGCACAGCTTTATTTTCTTTTCTAGCTCAGAGATAGCTAAATGAATGATTCCATATGTTTGTAACCTTTCCCCAATCTGTGGTGGATTATTTCCTAACCATTTGCAGGCAGCCAACGCATCGAGGGATTGCTCACCCCTCACAGCAGGAGGGGTCTCATCAGCTCACAGAACCTGCTGCCCATATGCAAGGCTGGGTCCTTTCCAGTCGGCTGAAGGGACCTGGTCCTCTTTGAAATACACCAGAAGACCTCATTTAATCACAGCAGCTATAAAACTTTTCCCCATTTCTTAGCTTATGGTGTGCAAAAAAAAAATAAAATAAAAAAATAGAGGTGAGGTTAGAGTACTCGAGAATGGGGAAGGAGAGAAAAAACAAAAAAAAATTGTGCTAGAGGGGGAGAAATAAATCTTAAAGGAGTATTAGATGCATGCAAAATGTATTCAGCTAGACAGACTAAACACAACTTGGTTATTCACTTCATAACAGTGTACACAATTGTGAACTTTCCCAAGGCTTTTTACACATTAATACATAGATTGCCTGGCACTCTCAGCTGTGCAAATCAAAGTTCTTAATTCAAGTTCAAAAAAGTCCTTTCTAGGCTTGGCAGGCAGCACTGCTTTCCTGTTTCATAGCTACAGCTGAACGTGCTGTTCATCATCGTTGGTCTGGTGCATAACACAACCACTTCTAAGACTCTCCTTCAAAGGACCAGGCCATCAGCTGGACAAAAAAGAAAAGGAACTTCAGCACCATCTCCATCAGTGTGGCAGGTGTTCCCCCCATCAGCTGAGGTGTTGCCAGGCACATTTCAGGGAATCTGCGACCTGGGCTAGTCCAGACTTGTCTGCCAGCCTGGGAATAGCACCTGGGCTGGTCCAGACTCGTTTACACCCAGGAAGTTGGCTAGCAGCCAATGAGAAGACAAGATGGCTATGACTGACAACAGTCATCATTGACTAGTCTTTAAAATGGGCTCTGCTAGAGGCCGTAGTTGGAGATGCCACGAGGCAGTTGGCCTGCATGTTGGAGTCCAACATCTCCCTTAGAAAAGATGTTTTCTAAGGACCAGTCTTGAGGCCACAAGGCTGAGACCCTCCTCATCATCCTTTTCTAAGGTGAGCATACTTACTCCAGATTATCATTCTTTTGTTAAAGGCTAGTGTAGTGAGTTTTATTCTTTTCTCAATCGATACCGAACCTTTAAATTTGGAGGAGCTTACATTCCGTAAATAAATTTAATTTGATTACACGCGTGGATTTATTTTTCGGATATGGGCGCGCTCCTTTCCTCATTCTTTACAATCAGCTGCAAGGGACGCAGAAAACCCATGAAACCATCTCAACAAGAGATGTACAAGCACAATGGGGAACTGTGTGTTAGGAAAGGGCTTCATTACACAGGGCACAAAGCACTGGGTGGTGGTGAAAATTTGTGCTGGGAAGCAAGGAGCAGGATGAGTTTAACAGGAATTTGGCACATACATCAGCTCACTTCATGGACACTGAAACCATCTGTAACACATCAACAAGCAGATCAGGAAAATTATCCAGCTGTGTTGCAGTGTCTGCCTCTCCCAAGTGTTATCATCTCTGAGTCTTAATCCAGAGACACTACAAGAAAAGACAGGGAATCTGATGTCCCATCTCCTGCTGATTAGCTGGCAGGTATAGCAAAGAGACCTGGGAGATTCCCTTTCTAAATAAAAAAAGCCAGTCTACTGGCTTGGCATTAATGCAAATAAGCCATTCCAGAGATGAACTCAACCATGCCATGTGTCAGCATTCCATTACTGCATTGCATTATGTAAATCAATTTCTAAGAAAATACAAATAGAAGAGGAAAAAAACCCACCATAATCTCAGCAAGTATCACTGTTGAGCACAGCCTCAGCTGCCAGCCCCATGAAGGACTTATATCTAGTTCCTGAAAAGCAGGTTGCAAATTTTACACTGGCTCTCCATTTACCTCTACTCCTGTTTTATTTACTCAGTATTAAGGGCAGGTACTTGCATACTGAGGTGCGGGGGATGAGGACACCAACACCCAACCTATCCTGTTGGCACTACTGGAATAGCAAACTCTGCCCAGCATGTTAAACTGTGCTGAACATCCTGTCCCAGCTCTGCCCTCCCAGGTCAGGTTCGAGTCTACTTCCACACACAGGAATGTTTTGTCCTCCAAAAATAAAGAGGAAAAACAGTTTGAAAGATAATCATTTAATCCTTTCTTGGGAATACTGAAGTTGCTAAGCACTGAACTCTTCAGAGACCCAAACCACTCTGCTGTCTGCTTTTGCTCACTTCATATTTGCTCAAAACCTTGAGTTTTGTTTTCAGAGATCTAGGTCCAACCTAATTCATATTCACTGGCCATCCATGGTCCAGCCTTGCTGCTTTCTGTCTCTTGCTTGCTTTCTATATGCCCAATGCACTTCCCCTGCCATTCTGTTATTTTCCTGCACCGGGATGTGCTAACCACATTTTTTAATCCCACTATTGGCTTCATTTCACCTACTGCTCTAAATTCAGTCTTCTTGCTCCCCACTCACATCTTTCCAACAACTCATCCTCTCCCTTTTCTCCCCTTAAGACTCCCAATCAGCTTCTATCTTTTGCTCACTCCTGTGAAAGTCTCACTTTGCACCCATGCATAAGAGTCTGCTATTTCTTATGTGCCTGACCACACTTCTTCCATTCACATCTTTGCAAAGACATCACTTCAGTGAGACCTTTCAAACAAATTCACCCACAAACTGTAACAAAACAAACAAACAAAAAGCTATGTACCACTTTAAGACCAAGCTTTGGTGATCTGATTCATCCCAGACATTGTTTGCTTGGATATAATATCCACTGCCCTGCTCAGCTCATGAGAGCACTGAAGCAGGGACTGTGATTTCCTGTTTCATGAGATACAGACCACACTGTCAGGGCCTAATAAACACCAGGCAGTGTTTCATTTCCCTATAATTAGTTGCATCATTTGACTCATATTGCAGAAAGGGAGACAGAAAATCCATGGACAGGATTCTTCAAATTCAAAAGCAGCACCCAAAGAATGTTTAAAGAACAATAGATCTTCAAAGACATCATCATAAGCTAAAGTAATCCTACTGTAGGGATTACATGCCCTATTCAGTCAGAGAAAGGAAATTTTGAAAATATCTTTACGTTTGAAATTATCTTTACATTACAGAAACACTTGGTGGGCATAGTGGGAAGGTAGAGGAAGGGGACAGAAAGGATAAAAAACCCTTTCCTTTTACTGTGTAACACATTAAACTTGTTTTTCTAATTCAAGATCTCTGAGTCTATTCCCAGTGGATGATTGTTGGTTTCACTTATTGCAAGAAGAGTTAGGAACTCCAGGGGCAGAATTAAATGCAGGAAAACTAGCCTAAGTGACAAAAACTGGAGATTCTTTCATGGTACTAGGATAGCAAAAAAAGCTATCTTTTCATGTGTCACAATAAAAATAGACCTTATCCTAATCTCAACCTCACAACCTTCTACCACACGGTCATACCAGTATCCAGCTTTGGTCACATACCACCACACCCAGCAGCTTTATCGGGGATGCTGCAATCCTCAGCCCCTTTAGTCAGTCTGAGCTTTGCAGGCCTCTGTGCTGATTTGGCAGTGGGAAAGGCTATTTCCTGCAGGACAATAACCTTCACATTGGGACTTCATTATATGCTCCTCTAGTTGGGGGACAGTAGGTTGGGGCTTACTTCCATCTTATGCCTTGGTATGAAAGGGTCTGAAAAAAGGATGTTGGGAGAGACTAGTGACAAGAACAGCAGCAGTTGTTGTGGGGAAGGTTCAGCACAATTAACTGCACTGGTATTAACTGGATGCGTGTCACTTGAAGGGAGACTGCGTAGTTTCAGTCTTGCTGATAACATCTACAAGATTTCTTTCAAGAGTAAGGAACAAGAAGAAAAGAGCAGAGTCTCAGCGGAGGAACGACGAACATCTGGTCTGAGGCAGACAACACTTCTGGAAATGATGGCCATGCAAATCACCCGCCTGTACAAGCTCAGAACAAAGAGTGCACACAGCAGATGATATCTAGGCTCACGCTGCCATTTAAATGGGATCTGCTATGAAATAAGCATGCCATGTTCATCTGCAGCAGATTTGTTTTATGGCATGCTGGGCCTGACTGGGCCTCTCTGCTGAAGAAATGAAGAATTCCTGAAGCCAAGGACATTAGAAGGTGGGACATGGTGCCTGCCAAGTCCCTCTTTCCCCCCTGGATGCAGGTGCTCCCAGCTCATCCTAGATCAGTCACAACGTTTTGGGCAATCTGCCACCTCAGCCCCACTCAGACACCAGCCAAACATCATTAGGAAAGCTACAAATTCTTCCACTTAAAGAAGTGAAAAACATACATAGTGCAATCAACTCTCTGCATCTGTTTGGGCTTTGGTTTGTGTCCATGTTTCAGAGTCACTTTATGAAGTGAAACCAGATTTAATCTCAGAGCATCAAATAAAGTATGGGGGCATGCCAAGATAGATAGCAAGGAAATCTGCGCTGTATCAGCTGCAAGCAGGTGAGCCTTCACATGAGGTCTCTCCTATTATATCCAAATAGTGCAGAGGCTATAGATTTTGTATCACCTGTAAAAATCAAAGGGTTCAGGGGATACTGATCTGGGTACAGTTCAGCATGGAGATCGGGCTGTCAGGAAGAAGGAAATAAGGCTTATTTTGAGAGGAAGAGAGTAATAGTTTTCATAATCAGGAGGGATGATGCAGGAGAGCGATTCCCAGACTCTGAGAAGACATGATAAACACCTCTCACCCTGGCATCAAACACAGATTTGCTGTTATCATCACCAAGACATAACAGCCAAGAATTATAGAAGAGTTCAATTACATTTCCAAAGGCAAAACAGCACCATCCCCCTAACCAATGTTTCACAATACTTTAAAATATAAATGTAAAGAGAAAGACAGGCAAACTGTTGAGAACGAACCTGGAACAGAAACCTTAGGGATTTGGGAAAACCTCCTGGTCTTCCTTTACCCTTTCCTATGTACTGCTCAACTACTTTGACTGACACACAAAGAGTCCATCAACCCCACAGCTCCCTCCGAGCCTTGTCAAGCCTTTGTCTGCTGTTCATAACAAGACCTGTATGGGAAACTTTAACTGAAGTACTTGGAGAGAAGAGAGAAGTTAAAGCCCCATGAAAGCTCTGAGCGAGCCCACCACCAGCACGGGAAGACCTCAGGAGCTGAATTTAAATCTCCACAGAGCAAAGTATGCACCCTGCTCCACTCAGCACCCTGCAAGGTCACGTAGAGACATCTGCATGCACAGGATGAAATATCCTTCCCAGCAGACTCTTAGCTCATCACTGACTACAATGGGCAAGCAAAATCACGTAACCTTAATCTGAAACCCCTCCTGCAGCCAGGCCTTCCCAAGAGCTCTCCCACGCGAGTTTTCTTTCTTCTAAGAACAGCTAAGCCCGTACTGCCATTTTCAATATTAACAGAGGAGACTGTCATAGAAGTGCCTCACAGCTATCTTCCACAATGATTTTAGAAACTCATCTCTGAGACTACCATTTCCCTGTCAGATTTGGTTAGCCGATAGTAATCAGTGGCTCCAAAAGTTATGGTGACATGCTACAGAAGGGAGGAATAAAAACAAATCATGGGAACAAAGTCGTAAGGACTCCGAGTTGAGTACCTCGGTTGAGGACTTGACAGGTGCTGCCCACACAAGTACAATTTGTATAACCGCTATGCAGTGGAGTAAGTACTATATATCTCAGTTGGCAGCTGGAAGTAGGGATGTAAGTCACAGAAAGAGTTGTTTCTAAAACAAGCATCACATAAAAGTAACTCTTTGCAGAGTTTTTCACATGCATTGTTGAATTGTTTCTTGAAGGTAACAAAGCAGAAAACCAACAAAATCAAAACAGACTTTCAGAAGGGCAAGGAAATGTGCCAACAAATACACTACACAGGGCTTCACCTTGTCAAGGCTTTGGCATTCACAGACTCGAAGAAACAAAAAAAAAAACCAAACAACCCCACCTTTTGCCACTTGGTTTAAGACATTTCACAATTGTCTGAAAACTTACAATAAAGTAGCTTTTAACATCAAAGCTGATAAACAGGTCTGTGATGGAAAACAAGGCAGCTCTTTTGCACTGCAATACTTTGCCATGAAACCAATCAACAACATTAATGGCAAGTAAATTCATTCACTAAAGGAAAGAATTCTGCTCACGTTCTTTGCACAGGCAGCTGGCTTCCCATAGATTGCATACTTCAAGTCTAGCCCCAGAGGAAGGAATTGGGGGGAACATTTTGCCTTTGATATAAAAGGCAGAGTTTGATTTAACTTTGGGGGGGGGGGGGGGGGGGAAGGTAGATTACTCAACTAGACCAATTGTAAGAACACACAGAAACTACACTGACATTTGGACTACTTTTATTTTTTCAAAACGTGGAATTGACTTTCTAACTATCATTCTGCCTCTGCCAAAGGTCTTCTAACTAGATCAAAATACTGAAGCTTAGAGAGAAATAAAAAGAAGAAAAAAGACTGTGTAATGAACAGAGACCTCAGAACATTCCTGAATACCCAAAGCACAGTTTATTCTTCCCAATATTCCTAACAATTCACATGCACACAGTAGAGCATTCAAGCTAAAACCTAATTGGCAAGAAGAAAGCAATTTTTTTTCTTAATAGAATATTATTTTTTCTCTGTTTTCAGGCTAAGAGGGCTGAGACAGAGAAGACTAAGAAGCTGTAGGAATGCTTATTGTCCTAACTTTGACAAAAAGTTTTCATGATGCACTTTTTATTTATTAATTCCCTAGCTGTATCTTGGTAAGGGCTCTTCTGGACAGGGATCAGTGGAATTCCTAATCAAAACCACAACAAGGAAAAAAAAAAGTACGACTTCTACTTCCCAACATGAAATATTTAGTGTAAAACCCCATGAGCTGCAGTATAATGACATCACACTACCGGAAGAAGAGAAAGCCTTCTAACAATTAAGAAGAGCCTTGCTGAGAGAACACACAGGAAATTGTCAAGTTGTCATTTATGTGTCAAGTGCAGCACATTGGACAGTACTGCAGGCTACTGTAAACCCATTTGTCTCTTTAATGGGCTGCATCAGGAAACAATAAAAGACTATAAACTGAAGAAGGTATTTCTGTGCTTTTAAGCAGAAGGGTAACATCAGTTAAAAGATGCCATGGTACCCCCCATTGCTGCCTTCAAAGCCTGTTTCAAGCCTATGGTCCCGCTCCCTCCTCTACAGCATCTGCCCAATCTTGGAGCAGCTTTGAAAACATCAGTTAGCTCATTGCAAAAGAGAAAGGACCTTGACTTAATGCATGTTTAGTTTTCAGATAAAAACAAAATTTGCGTCAACCAGCAAGCAAAATTTCCTTTAGACCCCCTGCATCTCCAGCAAATTTGCCAGCAAAGGGCTGGTTCCAGAGCGGTGACTGCTGACACAGTAACGTGCACGGCAGGAAGAACACAGCTTGAGTTTTAGATGCCAGGCTGAGCATTCAGCACTGGCAGGTAGAGAAACCTTGTTTTGACTTTAAACCTGAGCAAATCTGATCTGGGAGTTCGCTGATGGAGAATAAATATGGAAGAAACTGATTTCAAATTGTGCCTTCTGAAAGGATGAGTTGACAGGACAAAAATAGCAAATGCAATAGGTATCTGACTACCATTGTTACATTTAAGCAGAAATTGCTGCAATGTTCAGGAGCCGAATAAAAGACTGCAATATGCAATCAAGTCACAGGTCTGAAAACATACCAAGAAACATCCAGTAACTTTCACAAATGATAAGAGCTGGGCAGATAAAAGAAGTAATTAAATCTTCTTTGAAACTCTATTTCGCTATTTTTAGTGCTTTAATATTGGGCAAAATTCTTCCACCTTTCTTCACGCAAAATAGTTTTTTACTATATAGTTATTTTTACTAGCATGACTATGGGCAAATAAAGTTACTATGAAGCAGAGTTAAGGGAATCAGAACACGGCCCAAAACATTTCAGATCAGAAACAGAGACTCTGACCAAACGGCATCATCAGTGACTAAAAAAAGTGTCCCTTTACCTCTTGGCACTATGGACCCAGCTCAGAGCTAGAGGCTAAGGTTTATTCACTGTGATATTTAGCCAGTGGCCTCTCTAGGGGTGTGCTAATCAGACCAACTGAGCTGGATCACAGTCTGACACAGAGAAATACAGATGGCTATTAAGGGTTGGACTATGACCAACCCATTCGCAAATGCTATCAGGGTATCAGACACCAGCCATTTCTAGGCAAATCCCAGAAGAGAAAGGTAAAAGGGAAAAATATTTCTTAAACAGTAGGCTTTTAGTATGAACCTTCACATCAAGCCTGACACAAGTGCCAGGCTTGGGAACAGCTCTGTACATTGTTCATGCAGTGCTCTGTGCTGCTCCAGTGGTCTGAATTAGGGTAGAAATATCCACAGCCAGTGCAGGAATCCTTTTGATTTTTGGGTTGTGTCTACACCAGCACAAAGTCCAGCCCTGGAGAGAAGGTGTATGAGCAATAGCCAGACAGCCGTACCTAAGGAGTATGCAAGTCAGAGCTATTTTCTTTGCTTTGGAGACTTATAAGGGATCTGACAGTCAGCACAGCACCTGGATGTGGTCATCAGTGCTTTAAGCAAGTATCAACATTTGTCAGGTATTTTACTTCATAAAGCCTTGTCAAGTTGGGGTTATATTTCAGCCTCAGGACTTCTTTCCTATTCCTAACTCTTCACATTCAGCACAGCCCTCATCGCTGTGCTCAGTCAAGCCAAGCTCAGTCAAGCAGCAATTGCCTCTTTCTGTTTCCTCTAACCCCACCAATTTCACTCTCTGCTTCACGGAGGGGAAAAAAACAAACCCAAATCAAAACAAAACCATCAAAACCTAAAAAAAATGATACACAAAGGAACCAAAGAAACGATTAGCGTCCCACCTCTGATGTTAATGCCTGTTTCTGTGAAAGAAGCCAAGTTCCTCTCTTTCTTGTCGAACCTTTTTCTGGAATGGAGGACATTAAGAGAAAAAATCCAAATATCCTGAAGGATATGACTATTAAAACAACTTTAAATGGTAAAATGAAAAATTAAAAAAAGCTAGCTGTAAATGAGTTTCTACATATGGTAGACATTGAACACACAGTCTGCTCACCCAGGAAGCACACAGAGCCCACGTTGGGCTGGGAAAGTTGTGTCTCCAGAAACCACGCTGCTCTGCTGATAGCAACTCTTTGCTTCTAAGGGTGCCACTTAAAAGATCATGGGGAGGAGAAAGGAGCAGTGAGGGAGAGACCCTTTGCCCATTGTCAGGTTTGCTGTATTTAAGCTGCAGAATCTTTTCTGAAGTTGAGAATAACTCACAGGGCAGGTCCTTACCCCTTTCCATTTGATGAAGCTCCTGGAAGCCCCTCCCTCACTGCAGCCCAGTCTGTCTCCTCTTCAACAGCCCTCCTCAGTCCTGTCCTGAGAGTCACTGCGAGACTTCTCATCTCCCCAGCCTGAGTTAGGATATGTGCTGTACAAACTTGAAACGCACCTTTTGTGCATGATTTCAGGCACAGACTTTTGAATTTGATGAAAACTTGCAGTACCACTGAGTCCAGTCTAGGTAAGTCAGACATGAAGTGCTTCAACAGGATAGCGTAGTCCACATAAAATACTATGAAATACAGGTATATCTGCAGTTTGTAACTACTTATCGCAATTGAAAAAGAGACACCTCGATCTTAGGGCCACTACCGGGACAGAAAAACACCATCATATGAAGGTGCCTTTGGGGCAATCCAGGGCACCCTTACACAAAGAAAGTTGAACCAGATATGATGCAACAGAGCATGGGATCGCAGCTGGCAGGCTGCCACAAGTGAGGTAATCGGGAAGCATTCTGAATAACTCTTACACTGCACTGAACACCAGCGACATGAAGTTACTTTGTTCCAGGAAGGATTTCCTGCTGCAGCCAAAGACATCAGCTGCGTGAACAGAGCACAAGGTACAATGACATGAATTAACCATACTAACACCTCTGGTATATACTGACCTAAGTCAATTGAGTAAGTGGGGTATTATTCCAGGCCTCATTTCCAGAAGAAGCCATCTGACAGCTGTTACCTTGCAAATTACTCTGTAGAAACAGGTGCAAAACGAGCAGAAAGAGCTCTGTTTTTCTTCCCTACTGAATCACCCAGAAAAGATGTTTACTAAGAACTGTGTCTTCAGAGAGCTGGAAGGCCACAAATACCCTTCAGTCTTTTCCACAGAGGGATGCTACCAGCAGCAATCTCCCATGGCGAGCAAGGCAGCCCTGCAGAAAACCAGACCTTGAGTGATATATAGCTTAATGACAATTTATGAGATCTTCAAACATCCTTAGCTAGAAAGGCGATGGAAATGCAAAGCACATTACTTAAATAATAATAAAAATATCATTGACTTCAGAGAAGATTAATCCAAAGAAAAAGAAAAAGCCAAGTCCTCCATTTGAGGGAGTGAAACATAACACACTCAATCAGAACATAATCACTAAACAAGACAATATTTTCAGACCAGCCTTTTGAAATCATGCACAGCAAGGGCAGATATATCTAGATTCTCGCAAGAGAAGAGCAGCTCACCCACTTGTTGTTTCAGGAGCCTAAGAGGATCAAAATGCCATTTTAACGCTCCAAATCCCCCAGAAAAATCTCTCAAACACATTTCAAGCAGGCTAGATGGAAGCGAAAGAAAACTGTGATCAGACACATCATGATTCAGGGAGATCTGAGTGCAGAAACTTGTAAGCATTTCCGCTGAATGCAAAGTAGTAATTAAATGCTTCCTATAGAAAAGAAAGGTTGTCCCTTGGACACTTCTGTCAATCTGCATTTAGCAGACACAGCAGCCTTCTCAGTTCAAGCACATGAGTGCTCTGGTTCTTTGCTGAAGTGACCTTAGCTGTCAGCCCAGCCTGTCCTGTTCAATATCTGTAGCCCTGCTTAGTACATTTTGTGAACACGTGTGGGGATGAGGAGATGCGAAAAGGAAAAGCATGATGAACAGGCAAACCATTGGCCCCAATTAAAAAATTAAACAGGTGTCCCGAGACTGTCAGCCTGAAGATGGAGCATCTACATTTAATTAAAGGGATAAGTTTAGCAGAAAATGCCACTCCAGCTACTGTCAGAATGCATGATTAATTTGTGATAAAATACCCAGCACTGTCTAACAGAAGCAGACGGCTGGGGGACACATATTTACACAATTGCTTGCTACTTCTGCAAGATATTACCAATGACCCTGGGCTTAGTGTCAGTGCATTAAAATGAAATTCTCACATCTAGTCTTTTGAAGTCTCAGGCTTGCTGGAGGCTTTTTGAAGCAGCTCCGTGTGACGGCACACCAAAGCTTGGGAACGAGAAAGCCAGTCACCCGACAGAGTCTGCTGCCTTTCCACCATCGATGGGGGTCACCTGCCTCCTCTTTTAGTCTCAGTTCATCGGTCCATCTCCTGCAGTGACATAAGGGCATGGCTCTTCCTTAAGCTCATCAACGATGCCAGACCTTTCCAAGTGATTCCTTAACAGCTAGTTTTGCTGCCATGACAGCTGGTGCTGCACCCACTGCTAATCAACTGCTGTTTCAATTAGCAGCTAGGGTAGGGGTTTTTTCCCCTCCACGTGATCAATACACTCTGCTACTGAGATGTTAAAGAGCACAATTATTTCCCCTCCATCATAGAGACTGATTTGTAAACTATTTGGGTCACATAAAATGCACAACCATACCCTCAAGTTTAACTTTTCCCACCCATCTGACAGCATTTTAAATAAAAATTGCAAGGTCCTTGTTGGCTTTCAGCTAAGTAGAGTAGCTGGGTTTACTTCCAGCCCCTGACAATGCAGATGAGGCTTCCCAGATCAGAGCATTTTCTCCCAACCTTCTTCCCCCAGGGAGGGAAGATTGCCTTTTGCTGGCTTGGGTTGTCTGAGCCCTCCAGCAGTGGATACAGTCATTGCTTTGTTTCACATGGGTTACCTGGAATAGTTTTAAGCATTAAACTAACAAGGCTCTGAGGACACATCTGTGGAACTTCTGCTGAGTTGCCTCTCTGGGCTGATGCTCTGACATAATACATACAAAAGCCTCCACTCAGGGCTCTCACCGTTTCACACAACAGGTAATTTCAGAAAACTAATGATCTCTCTTCATACTAGTGACCAAACACATGGGATCCATACTGACTATGCCAAACACTTCTAGAAAAGATATTATTTTCCCAAACACATCACAGTACAACTAGAATTGAACACGATATGATTTGATGCAGCTGACATCTGAATTTTAGTTCTGAATTTTATTCCTGAAAAAGCCAGAAAAAAAAAAAGCAGGAATCATCAGCTCCACTTGATATCAACCACTTCCTTCTACCCCTATCCATGGCCATATTCCTAGTGTAAGAATTCTTTTCAGGTTAGTCTTTGACTTCAGAGACATGGTGGAGATTATTCAGACTTGATGGAGATAACTTTCTTCCATAGACAGACACTCAAACAGCCACAGACTAAAGGCAGAGTGTCATGCAAAAGATATATCAGATGTATCACTGTTAGTACCCACACATACCTAAGTTTTTGACTGTCTTAGAATCTCCCTTAACCTTTGATGGAGGAATTTCCTACAACAACTTCAGGCAATGTAAACAGATCTTTTATTTAAATTAACCAACAGCTACTGATCAACCACCATCAACAAGGAACTAGATTAATGATAACCTAGAATACTATCACTTCTGCTTTCACAGATAAAGAGAAGCGAGTTCATGGATTTTTTTTTTCCACAGCATAAATCTACAAGAGGATATAGGCATAGCTATTTATAGTTTGTATAGTCATATGGTTGAGATACTCTTCACCACCCCTGAAGCACTGAAACAGATCTGAGGACTTGGACAGCATAACTGCCTGTCACTTGATACTATTGCCTCTAGATCTCAGCTGCAGCATGAGTTGCCTTCTTAGACCTTTTTTCCCAGAAGTATAAGCTATTGAAGGAATGTCAGAGCGGCCCGTCAAACATGCATGGTGCAAAAAAACACATATCATCAGCCTTTTACTTCTCCACTTGGATGCTTGACTGAATTCATAGTTATCACATTTGATATTACCACTTCCTATAAAACAACCTTTGGTTTCCAAGAGTTCGCCCACCTCACTCAACAATTTCTGTGATTTCCTGTGATAGCCACAATTTATAGCACTATGGAGTTCTTACACTCATGAATTCAACTTCTCAGTACACATGGCTCTTTGTAACCACACTTTCTCTGGACGGACAGGACACAACACACCTCCATGCACACATAGCTTCAGAACTGAAGGCATCATCTAGATGCTAAAGAAAAAGCAGTAAAAGGAAACAAAGATGCAGCAGAAGAGGGCATCCCATAATCCCTTGGAGAGAGTTGGTGTATTTCACATGTTAGTATTATGTAAGGAATAAATGGACTAATTATGGGGCTCTTTATCCCCTTTTCTAGCTGCTAGACTACCTCATTGCTTCCTTTTCTCCCAGAGAAAGATGGATTTTTGCAGGCTTTCTGCAGTTCTAGCATTTTCAGTAATTAAACTTATCTCTGAGGCAATCACATTTAGGATTACCAGGTTTCCTATCTCTAGGCTAATAGGGTCAAAATGCTTAGCTGCCCTCCTGCCTGCCAGTTTATAGCATCTTGCTAATGGATCATTTCCTTCCATGGGGATAACACATCGACTATTAGGTGTTCTCTTGTTGCACTGCAATTTTAGGTGGTCAGGCAGTAATAATAAGTGTTCTTGTTATATGGGGAACTTTATTGCCAGATTAAATAGGGTAACAATGCAGTAAGAATAACTTTTTGCTCACAAGTTTGCTGGAGGACATCAGACAAAGACAATGGGGACTTCCGTAACTTGCTCAACAGTTCTCCAGTTTCCACCTCACTTATGCTCAGTGTCTCATTTTTACTGGACTTGTACTCCCCAACTGCACTACTGCTTTGTTGGCTATACATAAATGTTTATGGAAGAACCCAAGTCCATTAGTCTTCTAATTCCTTTCCTGAGAAGCTCTGCACCTGCAGCACCTTGTTTCGTCTTTTTCCTCAGCATTATTCCTGCCCTTATTTTGTATCTCACCCTCACTTGCCTACAGAAGCGCACTGTAGCAAAGGTCTGATCAAATTGGCATCTCTACATAGTGAAAAGTCAAGGGAGTAAGAAAAAGAAAGTGAAGTACACAGATTTTTCATTTATACAAAATGCAGTCTCTGTGCAAAGTGGTATCACTTAAGCCATGCTCAGACCCACAGAAATTGCTGTTTTTCCTCCCACTCTGGTTATTCCAAAGCAAGTTTTATGCCTTTGTGGCAAACTAGAACTACAGTCATATCTAATACATCTTAGTCTTAATGCAAAATGGGATGACAGCGGCTTACCCTCAGAATGTTGATTTTCTGGCAGGAGCATTTAATATTTTTCATTAGGCCCTACCAAGTAAATGAGTTAAAGCGACAGGATTTTTTTTTTTTTTTTGCCTATGGTACTTCAAGGCCATTACATTGCATGGAAAGTAATAATCACTTGTCAGGCTCCTCTGTTTTACACATAGAACCTTATTTCCATAGAGGTGAAAATTTAATAGTTCACTCAAATGCTCTTATTTTAAGGAATTTGGTGCAATCAGTGGGAACCTCACATTTTTTGCCTTTTTAAAAAAAGGACGTAAGACAACCAATCTGGCACAGTTTCCATTCTCAATAGTTCAAGACAAGATGCATTAAAGTTAATTGGGGGTAAAATGAAGCACTTTAAAGTGTCTCTCGAGCTCACAATACTAGAATAAGCACAGAGAAGATCTATTCAATTATCTGTGTTTGCGAGATTTGTTTTGTGGAAACCATAATACTCCACTTGTTTCTCTCACTGTCTCTGCCTGTAAGCCTACCAGACCTCATAGGATAAACCATCTGGCTGGATCTGACCTACAATTGGAGACTGTCAGTGAAACTCAAACTCGGACTCCATGAAGAGTGATGCTGCTGGTTCTCAGAGAGAAAGAGTTTCTCTCCAAACCAGAGTCACTTTACAACTCAGTCTCCTGATCAGACAGAAGGTGAAAGGAGAGAAGAAAGAATAAGATTTTAGAGAAGCCTTAATCAGTTATTTCCAGGATGGTTTCTGCAGGAGGGAATATCTAGCTCCAGAGAGTAACTGCTATCTGAGCAATTCTAATTTTCTTTGCTAATCTCTACCAAATGCAAATTTATTCGCCACTAACTCCAAGCACCTTGGTTGAACAGCTAACCTCTACATCTCACCCCAGGAGCGGCTGCATTTCAGTTTTGGTTGGAACAACTGCCCCACAGATAAGTGGACCCCAGCATCACAAACACAGACTCAACTTGCACGCACACATCTAACACAGATCGAAGCGTGGGTGTGGACATACCTTGAGCTCTGCACAGGGTCAAGGGCAGAAACCTGCACTGGGCTCATGGATTAGCTCAAGCACAGCGTAAAGTGGAAGCTTGACAAATTATTACTTTTTGTACCACCTAATGGCACTGTAATACAAACGAAACATGCCTCAGACTGGTCCAGGCATGCCTTTGTCTGCAGAATAGATTTATCATACTGTGTACAGTCTGTGATTTGCCCTGGGATCTCTCCAAGTGAAAGACAAGTCATTAACGTCCTCTAAACATCCTCGAGGAGTGGTAAGACAAAGAATAATCAGGCACAGGCTTAGTTTTGAATAGGCTCCTGATTTAAGCATCTTGTTTCTTATCTTCCACCTTGTAGCTTTCAGTAGGTGAGCTGATTTGCTTTCTCAGGAAGATCTGCACTCCTGGCTGAACTAGCCAGCAAATTAAAGTTTTATTTATTTTTTGTGTAGGTGGCTAACGAAAACAACACGGCAAGGTACCTGGGGAAGGAGGAGTTGTTTTCTTGTCTGAGGTGGGTATGCTGGGTTCACTCTGCCTCCTGGACAAGGCTGCTCTGTAACTTCCTGAACTCCCACTCACACCGTGGAGGCATCAGGTGCAGGGATGCCTGGAATATGAAATCAGCTCTGCCGCAGAGAGGGAGGGAGAGCAGGAAGAGCTGTGCCCTGTCTTTTTTCACACCTTTTAATTCAACTAGAGCTACAGGCATTGCCTGCTTCTTTGCAGCTGCCTCCTACAGAAGGCCAGGCCATGCCCTAAACTTCAAGTCTGAATTCACAGAGTTATGAAGAGTCTGGATGTCAAGTGGCCCCTCCAGACCTCACATTCATCTAAGGTTGACAAGTCCAGCACAGAGTGTGTTTACAGTCCAATTACAGGCATGACTAAAGAGCATACAGTAGCAAACAGGCCGTGCAGCAAGGAGCCCTCTCTCTTTGAAATACTTATATGCTTGGGCTAGTCTGTACCAGGATATCTTGCCAGATTATACTATGGGTGGATAAGGACTGGTACTGCTTGAGTTTTAAAAATGGTGGTTACCATCTTTTACAAGGATGCAAAGACATTGTCCTCTATCATTACCAACGATAATTATTTTTCAGGGCAAATTCTTTGGTACAGAGAATCTTGCAACTGTAAATTGCAAGCCTACATGTGATAGTGAATCATGCTCTGGTTAAAGGAAATCAGCTTCCAAAAACATATTGAGACGACCTCAGCTCATCAAACATTGATGGACGGTCTTCATTTAAGTTCTTTTTTGCTCAAAAAATACTAAATATTCTTTTTTCCTGCTTCCTTTATGTTGTTTCCCTTTCATGAGTAATAAATAAAAAGGCAGTTGAAAACAGAATGCAAGCGCAAAGCCCCAGATCTGAAAGGGACAAAGACGCCAACTGTCACAGATAAATCCAAAAATCCAAGTGCCAGCACAGAGCCCACCTGCCAAAAAGGTTTTATGTTTACGTTAAATGTGGCTTTAAGGAACAGAAATGTTCTCACAGAAAAAGCAGCCACAAGAACGACTGAGATGCACAGACAATAATTCCTTCCTTTGATTTCCTCTGCTGTCACCACTATCAGTTAGACATCTGAATGAAAAATCAGCTTAGAAACTTTGATCCCTTCAAAACCAGAGAAAAACTCCGTAATCTGGAAATCCTTAGAGGAACACAGAACTTTAGCATCTCCCTATACAGCACTTCTGCTGAAATGCTGCAACCTGGGGAGAAATATATCAGGCCCCATGTCCCTACTTTGCAGGGCTGTGCCCTACGTTGAGCAGCCCCAGGTCCAGCACAGGCATGTGATGAAACACAAATGTCTTCCGCTCCCTTCTTGGTCCTTTGTGAGAGGACTTTACTCTTCAGTCATATTCACAGAGCATAGTAATCCTCATGGCTTGCTTGTTGCTTTCATATTTAAAAGAAAGGGAATTTAGGATTGATATTTTTCTGCTAGAAATGGAAAGGATTTAGTGGCCAGCTCCACCAAACAAGAGGTCCCCTAAATAGTTCTGGTTCTTCTACACAGGTTTGTTTTTCTCCTCGCTCTGTTTTGCTTAGTACACAGACTCTGAAATACCCATCTGCTTCCCCAGAGCTCAGCCCTTTACTTCAAACACAGGAGATGCTGCTATGCCTTTACTTTGAATTAGAATAATTTTGTTTGTTTCTTTGGCCAAAGGCCAGGACCCAAGTACTGGAGAATGAAAACACGATGAGCAGTACACAGGAGCAGAAAGCACAGAGATGAGAAAGGGGCAGCTCTGTAGTAATGTAAATACGTGCCCTGAGACAGTACTTTGAAGGACTTTGTTAAAGACCTCAGCACTAATCCTTCTTGGATACTGGCACCACAGAACTAACACTAATACTATGCACTGAGTATAAGAAGCTCCAAATTGCAGAAATACCACTGACTTTAGCACAAAAGATCAAAATTTGCTATGAATCCAGAGTGCAACCTTCTCACTTGATTACACAGGCACACAAAAGCAATCAAGTTAGACTTAGCAAGTTATCCCCTTCCTGCTTGGCAATGTGCTGGGTCCTACCCTTCTCCAGCTGGGAGCTCAGCTGGACCAGCTGACTCCCTTTGGTGGGCTCCTGTTGGGACTGGGCAGCTGTGGGAGAGCCAGCAGAGCTCCCTTGGGCATCACAGGGGCACAAGACAGACACGCAGGTCCAGATCTGAGCTACCTCCTCCGTGCTGGGGCAAAAATCATGTCTTTTAATGGAGTTTACCCTACTTGCACTACACAGCTTCCTCGCAGGGAGCATAATCAGCATCTGTGTCAACTTTCCACATTTCCTCTTTCCAGTGACTTTCTGGGCTGTATGCCTGCTTGTCCCATTAACCCATCTTCACAGGACACAGGAAATACCTGAACTCTTTCAAATTAAAAAAAAAAATATTAAAAAAACCCAAACCCACTATCATATCTATGGCCATTCCAAGCAACATTTTCCTCCTAGAATCTCCGTGTGTCCTTCACAGGTGAAGGGAGCCTTAGATACTCAGGTCTGAGGAAACATTTTTTTATTCCAGCAGGCCCTACTGATAGCTTTTCTCCCCGACCCAGAACAGAACCAAAAGAAATGCTATTGCATTTCTACAGGCCTTAGTGAAAAGCTTCACTGCTGTAAACCTGCCCTGCTCTCTGTGCATGTCAGGTTTCTTCCCCCCCCTCAGCAGGACAGCTTTCAGGTGTCATGGGCACCCCAGAGGATACCCTTCAGTGGGGTTACTGGGAACAGCCCCTGCTCCACGTTCCTGTGCCCTGCAAAGGAAGATCTGCCACAGCGTGCCAGAGATTGAAGAGTGGATCTAAAAAACAACAGGCTTTAATACCCCTGCAACCTGACCATTAACTATAATTGTATTCTACATCAATCACATGAGTTTTCTCCTTAAAGGTTATTAAGTATAATTTCCACTATGCAAATAGTTCCAGCTTCATTAATGGATTTTTGGTTTCTAGTAGAAGTTATTCTTTGATGAATGTCTCCAGATGTCAGTATCTGAAAAATGTATTGGGGGGAAGAAAATTCTCTCTGATGCAATGTAAAAAGGTCCATTGAAGAGAGGGGATTGGGAAGGATAGAATTATAATTAAAACAATTAAAATTCCTATCTCATGACCATTTACAGATGCTCCAAAGTGGCTCTAAATTAAAGGAAAATGTCACAGAACATGGACGCTTCTGCCAAAAAGCAGCATTAAAAATGACAAATTCCAAACAGCCTGAAGACTCTCGTTAAATCCAAGGAGCAGGGCTTTAGCAGCTCAACCAAAGCAAGTGGAGTGGGTAGACCAAAGGAAAAAAATAAAAATTGGGTCCAATAGCCAGTTGCAAAAATGAAAGAAGTGACTAGGGAAAAGCCATCCAGCAGAATAACCAGCCAACATGAGGCCTATGGATTTTTAGATTTATTCCCACCAGATCAGGTACGTTTTCTGTCATCTCATCTTTAATGGATTCAGACCGTCTGTTACTATGGCCTCAGTTATTGGTTTTCCCTAACCATAAAGTTATTTTGTTAGTGTCTAAAAGCTCTGACAATTAAAGGCTTCATCTAATATCAAGATTTGCTGGATGAAGGTTCCCAGACACAAGCATGCCCCAAGACCCAAATCAACACAGAGGTGGCTGTGGGGGCTGCATTTCCTCCATTTTTTCTATTGTTGGGAGTTTTTTCCCCCCTCACTTATGCGTGCTGCTGGGAGAAATGTCTTTTGGAAAATTTTCTCATATTGTGAGAAACCTCTGCTGGTGGGCTGGGGTGGGGGATCTTGCTTTATTTTTGTTTGTTTGCTTTTTTTAGGAAAAGGCCATCTGCTTAAACTTCGCCTTACACTATCTTCCACTTAGGTTTACACTGGAGAAACTCAATTATAAGAAATACAATAAATATTTATTGAACTGGTGAAAGCAATAGCATATGCTGAACACGCTCTGTTTTCCTGGATATTTTTTTTTCCCCCTGCATCAAGCTCTTGTTCTGTCAGAATTGTTTTCATGTTAGTATTAGTCAGTCACTCCCCATGTGTCAGTAAATGCAAAACATGCCTGCTGTGAGACAGAGAGCGCGGGTGCCACTTTGCAGTTCCTCGGGATGCGAGCTGGCACAAAGACAAAGCACACACAAAGGATGACAGGCACCACAGCCTGCTCTTCCAAACAACGAACTGGGGAAATGATAATACCTTTGGAACAGCATTGGGGTGGTAGGGGGGAAGCATATAGACTTCAAGAAGCTGAAATTTCAGCTGGAGAAGGTAGAGGAGGTTTCCTTTGGTGGAGAGCAGACCCACATGGCACAGCTGCTTGAGGAAAGCACCATCTGTGCCTGGGGTCAGGTATTACAACCTGGTAGCAGAGCCTATTAAGTGGCCATCTGCAGATGGTTTGCTTATTTACAGGCATTTCCATAGTACAACTCATCATTACCTAATAAATACTAACAAATTTTAGCCATATTATGCTGCTGTAAAGGACACGGGTTTTCATTCCCTTTCCAGCCTATGGAAACATTATTTCTGGATGCCTCTGCTTTTAGGGGCTAGGCACTGGTTTAACTGCAAGTCTCTCTCTCTGGCTAAGGACTAGCCTATACCGAGAGGGGCGTTCAGCTCAGGCTGTCTTCTGTGTGGTACTTGGCCAAATTGCACAGGATCCAACCTCCAGAGCACTTGGGCATTGCTCAGCACCACTGAGCTGGCTGCTGACGAGCAGAACTACAAGCTCTCTGTAAAGCCTGAAAACCAGGTCCAACCACAGGCATGCTTGGTATAAGCACTGGGAGAATAATCAGCAAAAAATCATCTCGGAGTAGTTAAGCCAGGCACCCAAAATGAGAAGCCTGGACCTATATGATCCGATCTCACATCATACAGAAAGACCATGGTACAGTCCGGAAATTAGCTCAGCCTTACAGCTTGCAGCATAGTGCCACAGCCAGAACAAATTAAAGGACAGGAAATTATTGTTGACTGGATCCATCATTATTCTTTTACCATCTGTTACCTTCAGGTTAGTGTTTTTCATAGCTCATACTGGTTTTCAGCATTGCATCCAATTTTTACTGACCAGAAGCTAGGGGGGGGAAAAAAAAAAAAAGGAAAAAAAAGCTCATATCTTGATCAGGAGTTCACCTTCAATTCCCAGGGAAGATTTCTGTCATGAAAAATGCTACGGAATCATTAATAAGCAGTTGTAGTGGAGACCTCTGTTTAATCTCCCATCCATCAGATGGCACCTTTGGCACTGCAGTGACCCAGGCTTCCCACAATACCTGGCACTTACACAGTGCTTCACCTCCTCTAAGCATTTAATTGGCATAATAGATTAATGTTTATAGATTAGCTGACTCAGAAGGAACCACCACATTCCAAGTTTCTGGTGTTCCCTTTCTGCATTACATAGCCCTTAGTTAGTGGATAGGAAGCAGCTAATTAACCTTAGTGTTCAGGATTTTACAGGTTGCTGTGAACCAGCCAGGTCATAGGCTGTGCACTAGGAATAATCCACAGATGCGCATAACGGTTAAGACCGCCTCTCCTAACCCTCTACATCATCATCAGATATGAAATTGCATCACCTTCCACTTGTCACTGGCAAAGAGTACACACTTGGGCTGGGATTGAGGTTCAGGTGGCAGGTAATACCTGATCATAGCCTCCAGCAGGTATGTCTAGGAGACTTGAACTCTACATGACACTGATCATCAGTGGCATTATCACAGTCCTTTAGTGGGGTTTCAGAATAAATATATACTCAACCACTGTGCCTTCTAATGTATTTGTCAATGCCCATGCACAACCACCCACCACTTAGCACATACGTCCACTGAGAAACTGCCCTTTACAGAACCAGAACCAATTGACAGGTTTACTTCGTACACAAGACTGAGCATCTTCACAGCACAAACACCTTAGCCCAAGCTAAGGTTATGATTCATCTGGTGGTGTAAGGAGTTAGGAGCCACTGAGTGACATTCATGGGAGTGTTAGAGACTCACAGTCTCTTCTGGACATTAAATAATCTTAATAGTAACCACCCTCCAGTTCTACAAATAGTATAAAAAGAAGCAGTGTACAGCTGCTTATTTAAATTTGCATTATTCAGTATTTTCTTTCCTCCACATACCCTGTTCCTCTGGGACCATTTCTTCTTTCCCACCCCCTGAGCCTGGCTCAGGCCCACAGGCTGAAACACATCAAGATACACCTGTGCCTGAAGCAGACGTACTGTGATGGCTTGTTCTGTTCACACCATAAGGAAGTCCAGCACTTGGAGCATCACCCCCGTTAAAGGCAGATGCCTTTGTACGTACCTGTACAAAGGCACACCCAGGACACAAAGAAAAGCCGTTTTAAATGTCTCAGGTTCTCTACTTTTAGCAAAGCATAACTAGCACCCTCACTTCAGTCAATGAACACCATTCTTAAAGGATAACCGCCAGCTTAAGAGAAGGCTTAGCAAGCACAAATGCTGCCTGTAACAAAACACTTGTGGATAGAAATAATATTCTTCAACACCTTCTTTGGCTAGGATTTAATAAGTGCGAAATCAATGTTATAATCAAACATAATACTCATTTCCTAGAATAATCCTCTGACACAGCACTTGCTATTTCAGCTGATTAGGAGCATTGCTCAAATAATAGAAATTCCTGAGCAGTAACCCAGGAGTCCACGGCAAGTTTTTTTTATTTTAACCTACAGCAGTTACTTCCCTTCATCCTAAGTATTTACAATTGGAGAAACACTTGTAGGAATTCTTCTATTGCCATCAACTTAAATATTATGTTCTCCCAGCAGTGGATAAGTAGTGGATGATTAAGCTTTTGATGCCTAAATACCAATGTGCTGGGGATTAACAGCCAGACCTACGCTCTTAAAGTATGGTTTTTATTTTATTTTTCATATTTCAATACACAGGAGCAGAAAGGGAATCTCAGACTGTGAGACTCCACATGGGAACACAAGAAAGACCACGGGCAACAGCGATGGGATACTGCCTGTCCCAAGTGAGTTCCATCAGTGGAAAACGTCTATCTTCAAAAGACTCGCTGTCAGACAGGATAGTTTTCAATAAAGAGAGATGAAACTGATGGGAGGTTTTCTTTCTGCATTTCTGCCTGCTTTTGGCAGAGGAGACCTGTGTGTGCATGAAGGAGTTACGACTTGACAGCGAGTTGTAAAGCTTTCCCTTCTTATCAAGGCAGAGCAGCTGAGACAGCCTCTTCTATAGTTGGCTTTTTAATTGAAAGATTAAAAGTTCTCTTATGCAGTTTGCATGAGACATCGCTTTTCAGAAAAGTCACCCAGAGTCCAGGTGTTTCAACACTTTGATAGCCCCAGTGATGGAATTGGTGGGGGTCATTAGTGTGGAGAGAGGACAAGCCAGGGTCTCTGCCCACCAGGTCAACACGCACCAATAAAGAGCTTGATCAAACACCTCCCTTACAATTATGTGCACTTCGAGTTGGTGGTAGGAGGGTATACAAATACCTCAATAATAGAAAGTCCTTCCAGAGACACATCCTCACATCTTCATTTCCCAGGCGGCTCATGCATTCTGGTGCCATTGCAGCAAGACTGGCTCGCAAGTGAGCGGCGTGAGCACGGATGAAAGCAGCTGAGCCCTGGGCTGCGGCTCAGACAGAAGGCCAGGGCTGAGACGCTGGGGAGAAACTTTAAGGAGCCAGCCAGCTGCATCTACTGCTGAGAACTGAAGTTACTGCCTGGGGAAGGGGACTGGCTTGACTCAGTGGAGAGGAAAAGTCGGCAGCATTAGAGGGACTTTGATCATGCAGTTCGAGCTTCTATTTAGACCATCAATTTTCATTCGTTTAACCTATCTTTGACTCTTGTAATCCTCCAAGGAAACTGTGATCACTCCAGCACTGCTTCCCAGTGGAAAAGAGCCAGGAGACAGTTTTAAGATCTCCCAGAAGAACAGCAGAGGCAGAGGAGCTTTACCCTGCTGCATCTCCCTCTCAGCTCAACTGCCCCTGGCAACCAGGGCTGCCTCCCGTCCTGGCAAGGACCAGCTCGGAAACTCCACTAGCAGTGGGATGCAGGGACAGGTACTCAGCCCCACACAGGTACAACCTGATGTCTTTTTTAGTCACTTCAATGTCACAGAAAATACCCAGACCTTCACAGGCTGATTTGCGAGGCATAATCTTCAGGAATGCAAAAATTCAATCCATAAAATCCCGATATCTACACTCTATAGAGAACAGAAAGGACTGCCAACACACTGGAAAACGGGAAACAGCAATAGACACCTTCACAAGAGATAGTCCCTGCCAAAATAAACAGATGCACTTTTCCACTTATTATTGCACTGCCATACACAGCCCAAGACTTATTTCCAGACTCAAATGGTTCATTATTAATGAGAATGAAAAATGAAAACGATGCTAGTGTCACTAAGGAAGAGCACCTTGTGTGAACATTCTCTGCTTCATGTTTTAACACCTGGGGGAATAACACAAACCCAGGCTCCTCAGGCAGCTCAGGGATTCCCAGCATTACTGCACATGGAGACACAATTACTTTAAATAAGCCAAACTTTGTTTTCTTCAAGCTAGTTCAAATGAAACTCCATTTAAATGGGAGGATGTGGAATTTTTCAGCTGATAATCGAGTTCTGTTTTGTTTGAGTTAAGCTTTTAAAAGAAAGAAAAAAAAAATCAGTAAAAGAAAAAGAAATTCTCCTCTCTTTAAGCCTTGCAAAACTCATCCATCACCCATCTGTCCACCTTGCACCTCATTATTTATTATTCAAGACTCAACAAGCTAGCATGCCAGTTAAGATTTTCCCTGAAGAAAGCTGGCATCTAGACAGACAGCAACTGCTATCAAAATGTTTCTTTTTGATTTCTCTGCCCTCCCTCACTCCATCCCTTGTGGTGGGAATAAATACAAAACCTTTAAAGTAAATAAAACACTTTTTAATGAACCAGCAAAAGCAAGAGAAAAACAAAACAAAACAGAAGTCTGTTTTCTTTAGTCAGACTTAATCAATGCTCTATTAAATCACCCTCCTCATGGTCCCTTTCACCCTCCTGAGTTCTCACCCATAAGAGAAAATCTGGTCTCAAACACAGGCAGGCTTCTGGATACAAAACACATCTGTTGTTCAAACAACACATCCAAAGCATAACTACAGCCACGATGCATCTTCTCTGAATATCCCTCTAATGAGATGACTTAGTTTAGTGGATTCTGGAAAAGCAGCTACCATAACCTGGAAATCTCCCCTCAGCCGGTTGCTTGTCGCAGCAGCAAAACCAGAACCCGACACTGCGAGGGCTGCATCCATCCCAGCCCTGCACTGACTCCACACTCCCACAAGCATGAAGAAAGCCTGAAGGTCAGTGTGAACACAGCCTCCATTCACTGGGCACTACCTGCAGGCCTCCTTACCACTCAGGGGATATTCCCAAAAAGCAGTATGGATTTATGGCTGGATATGCTGGCAGCCTCCTGTCAGCTTGCCTCTGCAAATAGGTACTCCAGCAAGAACTCCCCCAGTTTGCCTCAGGTTGCACACAAAAGCATTGCCCAGAGGCATCTCTCCCAGTTGGGTCTCCAAGGTGCCCTGAGCCAGCCATGCAGGTCCTCCTGCCCTCAGAGGTCACAGCATCCAGGTTGCCCCCAGGGGCACAGCTTGGCTTTCGGGTCAGTGGAACCCTATTCAAGGGTCTCTGCCCTGGATTTGAGTTTTCACTGCAAAATGCACTAAAAGATAGACACACAGCTGCAGCTCTCACCACCTCCTCTATTTCAGGATTTGCAGAATAATCTAACAGCGTGCACCACCCCCAGCCCTAGGGCTGTGAGCCTCACAGGGCAGCCCAACACAGAGCCATGCACTGGCCCATGTTAAAATACATTCCTTAAAGAAAATAAAGCCCCAGATACCTTTGAAAACAAGGCCTTTCCCCTTACTCTCCCAGAGAGAGATCAACCTTGTGGCAAAGACGGAAGAGGCTAAATAAAGTGCCTTCGTCTCCCTGATAACACTTTCCTATTTTTGTATCTTGCATCAAATAACATTCTCCTTTATAACACTCACAGCCAGAATATTTATCAGGAAAAACATAAGCCAGAAAAGGTGAGATTTTTCTTTTCTGTTATCTCAAAGTTTGCTGCCTGTCAGAGTTTCACACATTGGCTGATGTGTCTTTCCTGTAATACATAAATATAATTTATGCAGGAATGTATCAGCAAGTTCATGTGTTAGGGGGCTCTATCTTGTGTACACACACAGGTACCTCTGAGGGCAAACAGCTTACACAGAGGCTGTGTGAATAGTGAGATTTGATGAATATAGGGGCAAGCTCAGTTTTCTTAGACTGCTGCTTCCCCAGAGCTGGGTTTACGGCGATCAGGCAGAAAGCAAGCAATTTGGGAAGGTACCACGCTTTGGTACACAGGCTTACACAAGCGACGTGTGGTGTTTGCCACTCTCAGCTACAGCTCCAAGCAAAACAGACTCCTGGCATCACCAGGTCAGTCACACATATCTCCAGCGCCAAAGGGATACAGATTCTTGGAAAAATCTGTAAATGCAAATACATTTACCATTCATTCACTAGAAGGACTCTCCCTCGTGTGGGTTCCACAGCATTCAGCAAAAAAATAGAGACTCTGATACTACTTAGAAAAATTTACTTTGGAGTTTTGAGTGTGGGTTTTTTTGGTGTGGTTTTGTCTGGGTTTTTTTGTTGTATTTGTTGTGGGGTGTTTTTTTAAATACCCATTCTTCCCCTTCTCAAATGCCTAATTTTTATATATTCCAGTAACTTATACTAGTAATCCACTGTCTTTCATTCCCAAAATTCATTATGATCATTAAGGTTTGAAGCCCACTCAGCAGTAAACCAAGACAAGGAGTAAATTTTCTCTCTGGTTGTGCTGCAAGGAGGAGAAGCCCCAGATACCCACAGGAGCATCACACCCACTGGTGCACACACAGCTGTATCAGGGCTCAGTAATGGAGAGCTGCATCTTCTTCAGCCTCCCTGGCTGAAGCATCATGTCACCTATCATATCGAGTTACTGAAAATGCTTAAAAAAAGATGTCATACAAACAGTGCTTAGCTTCACACACACAACTCAAAGCACAACGTTCCATTAGAAAAATGGTCTTTACAAATATCTTGTCTCTAGAAACAGCAGCATAGTCTAAAATGTCAATTATTTCATAAATATAAAATAGCAAGACTGGCAGTTCTCCCTGGGTTTTTTATGAATCTGCTTTACTCCTTTAGCTGCTTACTCATTCGCACTTACCTTTTAGTCTGATCACATAAAAAGGTTTTAAAACAAGTATAGAGGAAGAATAAAAACATAATGGTTTCTGACTGCTTGAGGGCATAACTCTAATTAAAAAGAACATTCTTGCTTTTAGCACCCAGACTTTTCTCTCCGAAATCTGAACTTTGACATTTTCAAACTGAAATTTAAAACACAAAAATAATTCTCAGTGCCCCGATGAAGGACTGCCTGTATCTTACAAGGGAAGAGTGGAGGGTGAGGGAGAAAGGCGTTCAAGGCTAATAGACTTATCAGGGAATACGAGTTAGAAAAATGCAATATGTACTAATACACACACACTGCACAGAGTATGCACACAAGTACTTTGATTTGGTGTGAAGTGCCCATGCACCAGCACACGTTCTGCTCTGGCTGAGCCCATCCTGCTGCACAGAAGGGAGGGAGCCTCAGGTATGTCAACATACCACACAGCATTAGTGCCAGTCAGTGGCTGTACACACAGAGATTTCTCCTGGTTCACCTCAGAAACCCTCCTCTGAAGAGCAGAAAGAGAGACCCAACAGGTAAATCCCTAAGGATATAGCCAGAGCCAGGCCAGTCTTTATGAAGGGCCTTGTCCTAGCTCTATCTCCAGAGGCAGAGACTCATCCTAGACTCAAACCACCTGCCGCAGACTGTGCAATCTCCAACACAAAGTTCCATAAGCTGATCAGACTAATGAATAAATAAATATATATACATACACAAACAGGAATCTTCCAGATTTCAGAGCAGGCTTGCCCAGTGCTACTCTGGCCACTGGGTATTTCGCAGTGCCTCTGCTCTCATAGCATTACCCAATACAGTAAGACTTCCCAAAATAATTCCCACTAGACCTAGCTACTCCTCCCAACTCTAACACAAACAACTTCAGGGCAGAGTTGCTCTCTTAAAACTTCTAGGAGTCCTTAGCTAGGTAAAACAACAGAGCATCTTCGCAGAGAAAAATCAGGATGCTTGGAGCCAAGGCTACATGCTAGAGGACCACCCTGATTACCATGGAAAAGAATTACTTCAGAAATTAGACACAAACATTACTTTGCAAAAGCTCTGCACAGCTATTCCACAAGCCACTCTTAACAAACCACACTCACACATACCTGCAGAGCCAAGCACAGTTAAAATGTTGTTCCTGCAACCAGAAGACTTTGTGGAGTCTCCAGGGCCCACATCAAACCAGCAGGGTCAGAGCTCCTTGCTAGCATAGGAGTTCCCAAGTTGTCTCTGTTTATAGGGTAAGGTCCCACCTTAGCAGCTCAAAACCAACAGTCAAACCTTCCTCTTAACAAACTGTAGAGCTTAACAGCTGTATTTCAACTCTATTTCAACTGCAAATATATCACCCCACACACCAGTTATCCCCTTTTTCCTGTTTTCACCATACTTAAAGGACACACCCTTCAGCTACCCATTTAAGTCTCTGAGTAAATTGGCAGAACAAAATGAAAATCACGAACACATGCTGCTAACTCACAGGTGTGACAAACTAACACCTTATTTTTTGCATTTTTTTTTTGCTTAAAGCCTCCTTTACTCTTGTGATATATCAACTGCAGATTTAAAAAATAAGAAAAAAATTTCTATTTTATATATAGCTTCCTATAATCAGCTAAAAAGCGTTTACCCTCAGATTAAGAATGGTTAAAATAAGGAAAAGTATAGAAACACAATCCTAGAATGCAAAAAAAAAAAAGTGGAAACAAGATCAAGAGATAAACAAATGAAAAGTTTTAGGTATGGAATCAAGAGTAATTGAAAACAGCAGTTTGGAGAGGTACATTACAATTAAAAAATTAAATTAAAAATTAAAAAACTCTGAATTAAAAAACTCTGAAGTTAACACATACTACTCTATTTTAATTTCAACAGATTACACTCCACAGTTCATTTCTTCTTGTAACAGGAATAATTCAATCATTATCACGTCCAACCAATATTAGTATAATTAGAATAATTCAATCATTATCACCTCCAACCAACATTAGTATTAATTTTATTTTAAATATCAATATAGAAGAAACATTCACTAACAGCAAATCAAAACCCACATATATATGGATTTTCATGTTGACAATCAGTTCATGAACTCATGTGGACAAATGACTAATTTATTTCAGTAGGTCATGTCCAGCACATATTCCTTTATGGCATGTTTGTAGCTGTGCCTAATGTGACAAGAGCTGGAGTGTTTTACAGGTGAAAAATCTGCAAAAAGTGAAAAAGGCTGCCCACTGCACTGGCCCTTGTGGGAAAGTCTCCATAACTCAACATTAACCTGACCGGCAGAGGCACTGAGCCTGCAACGCAGAGAGCTAATGAGTAGCTAACACAACAGCACATGTTGCCTATAGAAACGTTTGTACAGGGAGCATCCTTGTGATAGGACACGCTGGAGAAATCAGAAGCAGCTGGAGGATAATTTATTTTTGATTTGGAGCCCTCATCCTGGATAACATCTTTAACTAGCTTCTGGACTATTGACCGGCTTCATCCATCACATGCTTCAAAGAAAAATAAAGCCACTCTGGAACTGTTACTACAGCCAGATTCTGCCCTACCGCTCACCCTCCCTCACTTATTTGCCTACAGGGGAGGAAATACTTTTCTTCAGTCTTCATTTTTAACAGCAAAATGCATGTGCACATGGATGTTTGCAAAGGAAAGGTCAACAGGCAAAAACAAAAAAAGCAAGACCCGGCCAGTTTAGAAACCTTGCAAAGAGCTGGATGTGTACAAAACAGCTGGGTGTGTACAAAACAGCTGGGTGTGTACAAAACAGCTGGGTGTGTACAAAAGAGCTGCCCAGCAGCGCTACAGAGCTACAGGCCCCAGCTCTTAACACAGAAGTGAAGGGAGAGAGGAGACACGGACCGTCCTCTCCATCAGTGATGGCATGATTTGGCTGGTTTGATAATTTCTATCGAAAACAGAACTTTGCATCCACTGTCCACAAGGAAAGTGAAAGAGAAAAAAAAATCCTTTGTTGCTGCATTTTAGTTTATTTGGGGTTTTAGTTCTCTCTAGCAGTTACGTCTGAATCAGAACAGAGGCTGTGAAAGTCCCGCATCATGCCAGCACACACCCAGGCTTTTTTCAAGTCACTTAAGTGTGATTTAGACATGTGAAAGTAGCCCTAAAACTCAACTCCTATTTGCAACTAAGATATGATACACTTTCCATTATTCCACTGGTTGGTCTTTTAGTGAGAGATTTTCAAAAGAACCTAATACAGAAAAGTGTCTGGTTCCCATCAAAATGTAATGGGATTGATATCTAATGTGTTTAGGCTCCCCTGAAATATCCAGTTTAAATTAATCTGTGAAGAAGCTTCACAATTTTGAGACTATGAGTTAGTAGAATTGACCCTTATGCTGAATAAATCTGATCAATGCTAAATAAGATGCTCCTAAAGCATCTGTCCATATGTCTCTGTCCAGGCCAACACCATCCATTCTAATCCAGTCCTGGACCTGGGCACTAGAAATACTCTAATTCCCACTAACCATATGTCAGCTTTGCCATATGGAAAAAATATGCAGTAATGAGAGTGGTGACAGAGCCAGATTCCTTTCCATATGTAGTCTCGAGTAACACAGAATTAAAGCCCAATCTCTCCAGAGGAGAAAGCCAGGGACAGCCCATGTATGTCCCTGTAGGGAGAGCCCAAGCTGCCCAGCAAACACATTGTAAAAAACTCTCACACGTCTTCCTCAATAGGATGAATTCTCTGCATAATTATTTCATAATATTGTACCCGGATATGAAAACGTGTTTTTACGCCACGAGTCCTAAGACTTCAAACTGCGAGCAAAAAAATGAATTATTTGATATTACTGAGAATGCCATTCTTACAGAAATTCAGCAGTGTCTTGATGGGATTTAATCAGTGTTGCAGCAAAAAGGATGTATCATTTATGCAAAAAACAAATAATGTTTATGAATTTATGTCCTTTCAATGTTAAGATGCTGCTTATAGGCATGCTGCAGTCTGAAATATGTGATGCAGGCGACAGCTGGGGAAATAGTGAATATTTACCCATCTTTGCCCAAGAAAATGTGGGTTTAAGCCACAGGCAAGAACGCAGTGATTGCAAAGTACTCCCTCACCTACTTATTTCCCTGCAGACTCTAAGCTCTGAAGTCAAGGGGAAAAAAAAAAAATCTGAGAAAAAGACGTGGAAGGTCCCCAGTTATTCAGATCAAGTGTCCATCCCCACTGTTGACCTCAATGGTCTGTGGAAATGATGATTCCAGATGAAGAACAAGTCCGGGGGACACCTCCTTTGAGCTATACCCAGCTTTTTACTGCACCACAATGAAAACCCACACTGGGAATGCAGATGCCTGCCCGGCTCTGGTCTCTGCCCACCCACGGGCATGAGCAGCAGTGCAAAGCACGGCAGAGGAGGGCAAAGCTGGGACATTAACCACCCACCGTGAAGCGCTGCTGGGGCTGACTTGGGTCCTGGTGATGCTGACCTTGGATTAGTTTAGGCAGACCTCTACCACTGCACGTTAGGGCAGCTCTTGGAGAATTAACTTTGCCTGAACCAAGGACTGGATAAGAGAGGCATAAATTATCTCTGCTCCTATGAGAGAAGGCTAACACCTTCCCTCTGTAAGGAAATCTACACCTCTGAATGAAACAAAGCTTCCTCCTTCCTACATGCGTACCTCCAAGCAGATGGTCCTCTGTCCCCTATTCTATGTGCTGATACAACCCAGAAAGGTTATCTAATTACAGAAACAATACTTATTGGATGCACTAATGCTTCTGCAACTTTAATAGCAATATGATAGCTAGGATTTATATTATTTTCCCTTTCTGATTAATTATTTACACAGAGACAAGCCTAGATTATTAAGTACGTGTGTGCCATGCCAGGCTGCAAAGATATTTTTATAAAGAAAAGGGAAGAAACAGAGCCTAAACTTTTGAAAACAATCATCCAAGTGTTTCCACATCCTGTGACCCAGCACTTTGCATCAAGTCTACCAGTACATTGGCTCCGAGTGCAGACTTGATCCAGAACATTACAGGTGATGATAAAACTTCCTAGTTTGGTAGTAAGCTACAGTAGGGAAAAGAAACTCTAATGTCAACATGTCAATCAAGGAAAGCTGTGTTTAGCTGTAAGCCCAACAAAATGCCACACAGGAGTACATGACAGCTGGGAAACATCATATAATGCCGGCAGTTTTACAATGACTGTTCACTGGCTCTCTGTGCAACACATCCCTGAGGTCCTTACTGGAATCAGGGGAAACCTTAGGAATAGCCAAAACTTCAGAGAGATATTTGTCAAATACCCAACCTATTTCAAAGCAAAGCCAAGAGTTCTTCGAGAAGACTGTACTCTGGGGGAAGCACACATTTCCCTGCTTTTTATTAAAAAAAATTAAACAACATCTGTCTAAAATTTAGCATTTTTTCCTAAGACCAAGTAATTCTTGGAGATTTGCCCTGATATACTTTAACAGACAAGTCGGATACTTACTGCTAAGTGTCAGCATTG
Organism: Apaloderma vittatum; assembly: GCF_000703405.1. Lineage (NCBI taxonomy): Eukaryota > Metazoa > Chordata > Aves > Trogoniformes > Trogonidae > Apaloderma > Apaloderma vittatum. The sequence continues at coordinate 109,099 of NW_009726787.1, forward strand.
AGCCTGCCCAGCTATTCAGGTGGGGTGATGTCATTTTGAACATTTAATTAAAAAAAAGTCAAATGAGTCTAAGACACTCTTAGGGCTATGGATAAAATTCTTCCAGTTTATAGAAATCTGAAAACTAGCCACTGTACAACCACTCAATCTGAAACACAAATCTCTGGTTTACCTCTGTGTAAATTTATCTGTATTCGTTTATCATTCTGCATACCAAAAATCTCTTTGCAAACTTTTTGCAAGTCCAGATGTTTATAGGAAATGGTGCTGTTATCCTCCTTTGCTGCAGTGCTAAAATTAAAAGAGGAATTTCCTAAGGAGGAAAAAGACAAATCTTTATACGTATGTCATTAAATTCATTCAGCCTGGAAAGAAATTAATCCTATAAAGGTTTAATCGGGTGGCAACTTTGCTTTGATTTGTGAATAACTGTTTTAATAAAAGATATTTCACAGAACAGAATAATCTCTAGCACAGAATGCCCCAAAGCCTCCTTTTTTGACTGAAGTTTCTGGTCATTGAAAAAAACAACTCAGAAGCAGAACTGTCACTACCCACCTCAACTGCAGCAATGAAAACGTGAGTGAGGTCAGAGGAGGGGACAAAATAGCAAGTCTTTAGAAAAAGGGATGGGGGAAAAAGATTAATTGGGAGTGACTCTGAAATCTCACCATAACCTCATAGGTTAGGGTAGGAAAAAAGCAGGAGTCTATGAGGTGCAGCCAGGCATGCAGTTCCTTTTCACATCTGCTTTCATGGCATCACAGGTGGATTAAGTAAATCACTCCAGACATAAGTTTACCAAACTAGAGGGAGAGCATGTCTCCTCCCCACTAGGATCAGGCAACCACACCGACTGATCCACCAGAAATATCACACAACCAGTAAAGGTCATGATTTAGCTGTGGGGTGACGCCACAGCCACAGAAAGAACCTTGATCCACACCAAAGGCTGCAGAAACATGGACCAAGGAGGAATCTCAGCTTCTCCAAGACCCAGAGGGAAATGAGCCACTCCACGAAAGGAGCAAGAAAGAGGCAAATCTGTTCATCCGGGAGCTGCAAATAACATAGCCTTGGGTGGTGGCTGTGGCAACACACACCAAGGTCAAAGGGAAAATGGAAAAAACCCCACTTTGATGTATCCAAGTGCCTGCAGTGTTTGCAGTCACTCTGCAGTGTTGTGAGACTTGCTGCAGCATCTTCCTCATGCCAGTCACCCCTGCTCCCTCTGCTCCAAAATGCAGGATGGGGTAGGAGCAGGCGCTGCTCTGTCTGCGAGGAGAAAAGGCAGAGCTAGTGCGCATTCCCGCCCCTGCTATTTTCTGGTGAGAACTTCACAATAGAGTAAATCTCAGGTAGCAATGAGGCCTGCTGCGTAGGGAAAAGCCAAGTATGAATAAGAAACCCTTCCATCACGCTGTCACAGAAAGCGAGTTCCCTGGGGCTTGAAGGAAGGCTGTGACTTAAATGATTTGCTCTTTAATGGGCTTTTTCCTTGCAATCAGCATGTGAACTTTGACAAACCACCAGTTTGGTTTCTAGAGTATGTAGTCCTGAGCCAACCGAACCCACACGGCTCCCTGCTCCCTGCGCATGAGCCTCTTGATTGGCAACCCTGCCATTAGGAGCCTCTGTGCGATTACGTATTGTATTAAAAATAATATGCTTCTGATTTTAAAAAGAAGTGGTTTTTTTTTTTTTTTAAAAAAAGACCCTATTAGCACATCACCTTCCTAAAAGCTAAAAAGATGCATTTTTTGAAACAGAAATACAAGCAAAAAAGTCTGCAGCAGGGCAGTAAGATACACCTGTGCAGCCCCGGAATCAGACAAGGTCCTCTGAAACCAGCGCAGGGTGGGAGTGGGGAGTCATCAGAGCCCATGGAAGTGGAGGATCAGACTCAGCCTCTGCTCTGCAGAGAGAGGACTGAAGGGAAGGACATTTCTGAGGGAGACCCTGCACAGCTGGTTGCAGGGAGGTGGCTGAGCGTCCTCCAGTGCAATGAACATACCACAACATAAATTGGTAGGCTTTGCAAGATCTGTCTTCATCTGGAGACAAGGGTTGGAGTCAGGTGCTATCTGCTTGGAAAAGACTTCTCACTGCCCATGCCACTCCCATAAGGCAATCTCACAGCATCATCTCCATGAACAGTCATGACTTGGCCTCCAGCACACATCTAGACCAGGACAGATGCCCCCCATGTAGCACATGGAGCCTTCGGTGGACCAGAGGACTGAACAGAGCCTCCAGCTGTCACCTTCACAGCTAGATCGAAAGTATTCTAGCTTGTGTCCTGCAATCTCCCACATCCATTACTTACTGCTCTCTTTCTCCAAGCACACATTTGCTGTCAATATCTCTCATCCTCTAGGAAATCTATAGAGGACAAATGCTGAGCAGCAGCTTCTAACCCTTTCTCACAAAACTAGCTTAGTCTTTGTTGCACTGTATTTACTTCTGTTTTCCAATACTAAGGAAAAGCAAACAATGTAGAAAACCTTTAATTTCACATTTTTTCCCAGCTGGTAAAAATGATAGCTAGATATGCACACATCAGTATAATCATCTCCTAAACAAATGGCACAATGACAAACTGAGGGGGCGGGGAGAGGGGGAGCAGAGCACAAGCTGGTGTTTTCAATTTAGAAAGTATGCATTATTTACACTGCCATTATTCCACTCAATTTGAGTTCACGCTTTAGTCCTAATTTCAGTATAATCAAAGTCAATGAATATTTAATCAGCATTGCTTCCAGAAATTGAGTAATGCCATTAACATAATGTCCCCAGGACTTCAATGCCGATTTTCCTCAAAAGCATGGGACTTCCACTCTTCCTGCCCTTCCCCCTTTTACTTTAACCAGTTGATGCTCTGATCTCCACCTTTGCAGGGTTTAACAAGGTGGAATGTGTCCAAAATGCAGGGAATGGGGAAACCGCTTCCCATCTGTGGAGAAGTCTCACCACCCATATTGATCCAGCCCCAGTATAGTTAATAAAAGTAGAGCGTTTTTCTTCAGTATGGCTCAGTATGGAAAAGCATTGTAATAGCAATAATCCATTTGCACTTCTGGAGCACCTTTCAACAGAGGGGCTCGAGTCATTCTGCAAACATTAATTAATCTCTCCCACTCCCCTGCAAGGAAGACACTTATTTATGTGATAGCTAATCTACAGATAGGAAAATCGGAGCATGACGAGGTTAAGTGCCTAGTTTACAGCCACCCGGGAATCCAGCAACATTCGGGCAGAAGTCTGGAGCTCTGACTGGCTCCAAGTTTCTTTTTCTAACCAACAGACTGTGCTGCTTCACTAAAATAAGATCAAGGAAAAGCAGCAGTACCTATGAATATTTATGAACAATACAAAATTACAGCATAAAAAATTGTACAGACATTTCAGAGCTGCTAAGTGATGGCTCTGAAGCTGTATCTCTATGTGCACAGAGCACTCAGGAGTCTGTGCACACATGCCCCCTCCAGTGGGGCTGCATCTAATCTATCATCTTTTCTAACATGACTATCACTATAATATCTCCGCAATGCCCTCAGCTGAAGACCTATCACAGCCTTCCATCTATCTGGGCTGGTTTATAAAGCTTTTCTCCATGGTGCTGGAAAATCTGCGGGGCATATGTTTTTAAATATTGGATAATTTTCCCACTTTTCCTTCCATAAATCTAGATAGAGTCTTAATGCAGCCTTTATCAGTGAAGAACAATCTGTTGTTCCCTCATAAAATTAGAATTAGTACTTTCTTATATTAATAATGAAAGAATAGTTTTGTCCGCACTCACAACACACGCAATTGGGAAGGTTGACATTACATATAGAAAGTACTTTGAAAGTTATGCTAACCTGATTTTTAGAAGGTGTTATTTGTTTGGGATGATCACACTTTCATGACAATTTATTTTATGTTAGCTTACTACAGCTTCCCCAAAGGGACCTGTTTGTTGCTCTGATGAGGCTTGAGCATGGCAGATGCACATGGCAATGCATGTGCTCTTTTCAGTAATGGCATTAAGGAATATTTTAGAACTGCTAAAAATTTCTGGGTTTTTCATGTGCATGTGGTGTATTGAAATCTTCAGTTCCCACCTCTAAGAGCCGCCTTCAAATGTGTTTTCTCTAAAAGTTTCACAAAGTTGTTCAAGCTGAAAACCAGTATCACTAATATTTAATTATTTTGTGGAATTACATCATGGTTGTGGCCAGCTCAAACGTACTCCTGCTGACAAAGCCATGCTTTTGGTATCAGGCTAGCAAGAATGAAGTAGCATCAGACAAATTTACATTCTAGCTTTATGTAATTATCCTGATGTGGGCAAACATGAAGATCTAGTTTGCAGTCATTTACAAAGCCTTATTCTTGACTCATCTGAAGAGTTTGCTCTTGCAGATGGAATGGAGGAAATAATAAGTGATGCAGCTGGAGCAGGGATGGAAGAGCAAAACATGTGCCTGCAGAAGGAATGTCACTCTGGCATTAACCTTTCCACAGTGAAAGCCCCCTGTAATCTTGGGGGAAGCACTTCTATAATGCCATCTTCTAACCTTATCTAGTTCTTAATAACAAGTATATTGAAGCCAGAAGCTTAATGGTTCTGTGTACGTGACATAGTCTCCTGTCTTTTGAATGAGGTTATCTCAGCTGTGCTCCACCAACACCCTCTGATACCTCCGTGTTTATCATAATGGCTTTAAACATTAGCCTTAGAAAACACCATTGCCATTCTGGCTGAGAGGAAGTAAATGCAGCACCAGCTGTCTTCCAGCAGTACCAGGAATGAAAAATGGTGCTTCTGCCCTGAAAAATCCCACCTCCACTGATTCTAAATGAAAACCAGTTACTCTGACAACACCTAGAGATACTTGCCTTTATAGAAGAACAAAGCAGCCTTCATACATGTCCAGACTGCAGCTCACCAACGTCAACTAGAAGGGCACACAGCTTTTGCAGCACTGCTGGGAAGGTGTTTCACAGTGTGGTTCCTGACAGGCAGAGTAAGTGTTAAACAGGAGGGTGGGGGTGAAGCTAGAGGATTGCCATAACATATCATCAGTGTGACTATTAATAGGGTACAGGTTATAACTTATTCATGAACTTCTGCACTCTTCACTCCGGCAGTACGGCAGGGTAACACAGGAGCACTTGCGAACAACACTACTAATGCACCAAAGAGAAAGGAAACACAGTTCTGGTGCTGTTGTACATTAAACCTATATATTGCTCTTCAAGACTATAGCAGACCAGTCTAGCAGAGAAGGATACTCCTGTTCAAAGATCAGCCCTCAGTGCATCACTAACCCCTGCTGGGTCTTACATGCTTTTGGCAGATAAAGAAAACATTAAATCTATTAATCTTGGGTATATTTGCATAACTTGCTGTACAATTCCTGTTTCAGAAATCCTTATGAGCATTGTTAGATTCAACATGCAGCACTCCTCTGCAGCGCCCATGGCCATGGTGGCCCAGTGCCAGCACAGAGGCATTTCCCTTGCTCTTCACAAGCCCAATGCATTTAGGAGTAATGGCCTTCCTCAACCATGCCACAGTACAATTCACATTGAACTAGAGCTAATAAATTGGGCTGAAGCAAACAACCCAGAAAGCTTCACACACTGGAAAATCAGTTCCATGGTTTTTGAAGTTCACATCCAAAAAGGGCTGGTGCGAATAACCACTTGCCTCAGGAGGTTATGGCTGACTAGGCAGCACCTACAAAATCAAAATGGAACTCACAGGAAATGTGAATGCCCAAATTCACTTTACTATTTCAGTTCCTGAAGGAGACTAATACTATGGCACAAATAATTTAAGGCTTAATAGATAGGACAAAGGCTATGGGCTGAGTTGCACGGCTGAAGAAAGTACCTAGATATCCCTAGGGACCAAGTTTATTCCTCTCACCTACTCTCCTGGTAAGAGGTTTCACGCTTGTCACCGGTCACTGTTTTATCTCCACTGTCTTAATTGTCTTCCTGCTAGTTAGGGCTCATTGTATGTTATATTGATTGTTTTTCCCCACTAATTGACTGTGTGGTTGTTGGCTTCTTTAATTGCCATCCTGAAAGGCACTGTAAATTGTCCTACATCAACATTAGTGATGGTAAAAAAACATAGCAGTGCCAATGAATCTCAGTGTTAATATAGTGGGGAAACGTCGTAAAAGCAGGCAGCTTCTGTACCCAGCCCACAAAGACTAAGTGCTGAACCTTATCTATCTCCCAGCAAGATTTTGATACCTATGCAGGTGAAGATATGAAGTGTGTTCTACAATCCCCCCGAAAAGATCCCCAGACATCAGGATGAAGGGAGAGACCAACCCCTTGCAAAGGAAATGCTCCACCTTCTGAAAACATGGCTTCCACCTAACCCACACGGTTTTGGAGAGCTCTCAGCCCATTTAGTCCCCTCTCTCAGGCAGCACATCCTGATGTTTTACACTGAAAACAAATATTCCCATATTCATATACTGGTTTCAGTTTCTTGTTTTGAACCATAATCTGGCTAAATATTCATTCACCCAGACGATGGACGTACACAGCATGACTACATGCTACATGTCCCTTCCACACATGTGCCCTGCCCAGCTCCTCCTCCAGTTATTTGAACTCTGATCCAAGCCACAGAAGCTAATGGGTATTTGCTTTAGACTTCAATAGGCCTTTGGGTTCAGATTTTCAGACATTTAATGCTTCTCACAGATCTAAGGATGCTGACAGGGACCAAGTGAGATTTTCCAAGTCATCTAATTCATAGTAATTGCCTCAGCCATCTCAGAGCCTTTGAAAATTTGACAAAGCACTCAGACATTCTTAGGCAGTTAAGTTGCTTTACCTGGATCAGTCCTTCAGCCCCCACATTTGCAAGCATTGTCTGCATATGCAAATCCAAACTCTTAAACCAGCTACACTGAACAGGAAGTTATTCATACAAAATATTTAAATGTTGTGGAGATGACAGAAGACTACAAGAAGATTAATTAAAAACCTAGATAAGAAAAAAAAGCATTTTAAAAATACATTTATCTTAGAGCTTAGAATAAATTTGCCCTCATAGATGTCATTAAACATTAATTATATGCACATTTATCTTCCATGATTTACCCCCAAACTGGATAAGGCCTGTATCTAAATGTTTGTTCTGCAACTAAAGACTAGCATGGCAATGTTTATCAACTGCACTTCTTCCTTCCATCATCCTGACTGGATGAGTAATTTGATTTCCTTTTCTGATTAGAATGAAATTCTAGTCGCTTCCTAACTTTCTAAACTTCCTAAATTAGTCTATACAAATGGCAGCACCAAAATTAGCTTAAACAAATAATAAGAAAAAAAGCTACCAATGCTTCCAACCGTGCTGTGGTTAATCTAGTCCCAACTATTACTGCAAAAAACTCCAGTAAAAACCACCATCCAACACTGAGTCCCTGCCCCTGTGTTTGGCAAGACAGGGTTCACAGCCTGCAGCACCTGACAGACCCCCTGGCATGTCAGCTGCTGTTTCGAAAACGCCAGACCCTTCCACCTTAGCCAGCAGTGACACGCTGGGCAGTGAAAGGCACCGGGCAGCATTTGAAGATTATTGGATACATGCTGACTCTCTCTTTTCTGGAATAGTGTCAATAGTGCGATTGATTCCAGGCCTTTTCTTAGAAGAATCCCAGTTCTAATTTAATCCTATTGAGCAGCAGTCAGAAGACCACCAAGGGAGGAATTTCATTCATTCTAGCAAAACAGCCAAGCAGTGGTGGGTTTGACAAAACCAAAAGACGTGATGTCTTTTGTTTGTTTTTGAAGGATAACTACGACTGCAGCAGTCTATGCTGTGGTCACTGCCTTCTCCCAAGAATGCAACGTTGCTTGGTTCCCTATTAAGGCAACAAAATGCTTGATGTAGTTTATTGTAAAAGTTGAAATAAATTCTAAAAAGATGCTAAACTGTCCCGTTGGTGTCTGATTCTTCCTAGAACTCTTTTTTTTTTTTCTTTTTCTTTTTTCTCATAGAGAAGAAAAATTCCCTCCCTAATTGTGCAAATGTGCATGAGGAGATAGTTAAAAGTCCTTTTTTTCCACAAGGTTCTTTTTCATCTGAGCATAGCCATCCTACTAGCCTACCCCATTTCTCAGTAGTCCTATTTCTCAGGACCTTCACATGGCTTTTCAACCAGTCAATACCAGGATTTGTATTGCAGCTGATAGTAATACACTATGAAAACTCAACGTTTGCTGTTCCTACATATACTGGCCTCTGCTATTCCTTCTCACCTCTTCTAGAAGCAACAAAAGTAACAGAAGAAGAGGAATCTCATCAACAATATAAATTTATCCCCCAGACTTCTCCAAATCACTTGAGTAGTTCCTGCTGTGAGGAGCCAAGGAAGAGTATGTTATCCTGCCACATTTACAGACCTTTCTTTAATTTCAGGACACTCTCCTTGAACTTTAATGGAATGATTAGTAATGTGTGAGGAGGAAGGCAACCAAAGCAAGGAAAACCTAGGGATGCAATCCCATCCATCTTTAGATGCCACATCCTCAACAATCTGCTGTGACCACCAATTCATTAGACTGCTGCAATCTGTTAAGCAATAGCCACCAGCCTACCCTCCTACCATCCACCTCTACAAAGCAGCCTGTTAAATACTTACAAGGTAGCAAGTCAATACAGGACATTTTTCTCAGGCTTCATTGTTTCCCAGCATTAATCTTATTAACCTTTAAGCACAGCAAAAGGGTTCTTTCTTTGCTTAAACAACCTGCTCTGCATTGAAGTGAGAAGTGTGTGGAAAAGGAAAAACCTCTTTGGCCGTGCTGCCCTGGTTGTTCCCAGGCTGTTGGCCCTGTAAGTACATTCAAAGTGATGTGAGAAAGTGCCAAGTTTAGTTTGGCTTTTTTCAGAGGAGAGGGATAGAGGAGTTTCTATTTTTTTGGGGCCCTGCTGTCCCATGCAGATGTTCTGCTTGGCTTCACTTTGCTCTTTCATCCACTAAAACACCAACTCAGTAAGCATCTCCCTCTCCTTTTGGAGTCCTGTGTTTGCATGGACCCAAGGTTAAGACTATATCCAAACTCAGCCCATAGCTTTATTTTTTCTGAAAACTCAGACAAAGCAATTCCTCTGGTCATCTTTCTGCCACTTCTTTTACAAAGTTGTCCCCGCTGTTCTCACAGTTACTTGGATCAACTTGTCTCTAAAACTGGATTCATACTCTGCAGCTTGGGAGAAAAAAAAGCAAAAAACACACGTGTATGCACACACAAACTAACTTAATATGCATCTAATTCTAGGGCATTGATGGCTACTGGCGGAACAGTTCACTTTATAAATAGGCATATATCAATTACCTTACTGAACAGAGGCAGGGCTACTCAGTATTTTTGCAGTCTTGTCCAATGCTCGGGTATTCTGAAATACCTTATTCCATCTTCTTCCAGTTTAAGATCATTTTCTTTGTCGGAATGCCTTTAATTCTCATTTTCCTCACAAAACTGAGGGCTATTATTCCTACATCTTCTAGACCAGTGTCATGATTTATTGGAAATTCTACAGAGAACAACGAAAAATAATTGTTCTTCTTTAGCCACACATAATTTTCATGTATTGTCCTGTATGTGACACTTGTCAACATTATTTAACTCAAGTTCTTACTGGAACCTGATCTGATGCTCCATATTATTTCCCAGCTAAATGTCTTATTGTAGGAGCACAAATAGAGAAGGTGGCAGAGAAAAATGAGAAAGGGAACAGAGACAAACTCCAACAGCTTCATATCTGCATTTTGAGGTGCCTGGCAAAATTTTGCAAGCATATTTTTTCTGTGAACAGCACACTGCCCATCACTATATGCTGTGCCTGAAGGTGCCAAAAAACAAGCCTGAAACTCACACAGGGGAAGGGCTGAGTTGAAAAAAAGCCAACTTAGTTTCTATCTGCTCACAACAACCATCAAGCACATAAATGAGTCTTGCACTCTTCTTTCCTCATCTTCACTCCGTGGCCACTCTCCAAAGAGAAGGCAGTGTGATGAGCCAGAGGAAAGCAAAGCAAAACATCCCTCTTTCAAGATCTCATTAACTGGGAAGTTAATAAGTACACTGAAGCTTTCATTCCTGAAGTAGAAACAGGAGAAGTGGAGTGGAGGGAAAAAAATGGGTTTATAGTGTCAGAATTTTTATTACCATCTTTAATAGTGTCTCTGTACATTTTTAATAGCAGTTCCTCCAAACGAAACCCACGGGAACAAGGTTTAGGGAGACTGGAGTGCTGACATGCACATTTCAAAACCAAAGCCTTTCCACAGAAAATAAGATACTGATTGAAAAACTGCAAGAATTCTCTTCTCCATGTACTCTAGAAACTTATTAGCTACGTTTTGACTCTTGAGCCATTCAGATTCACTGGTTTCATGCCCTCAGTCTTGTCTCCCAACATTTTCCTTGGGGCTGAAAATCTTCCTTAGTCTTCCTGCAGGATTCTGCTGTTTAAATAGTCATGTTTTGCTTGAGCCTTCAGAAAGGAACAGCAAAACATGAGAACGAGTAGATTAAAATTAGCAGAGATTAACATACCTAGGAAAATCCACTAATAAATCCTTTTGAGCTTTTTCTAGGGCACACTGAAGCACGAGGACTTCTATTTTGCTACTGGGACCATGATGAATAAATACAGAGGGCAGAACTGGAGGTGTTCAGGAGTTGTGGTGGGGGCAAAACCAACCCAGGGGCACAGGAGACAGCTTAGAGATGCAGGTCCCACCAGGCCACAATCTCTTCAGAACTTCATCTCTGCAGCAAAGAGGAGGACAGAAAGGAGACAAGGAGCTCTTCTATCCAGCAGCTAGATGGGGTCAGAGATTTAAATTTACCTAGATGAAAGCTGATACTGAAAAAAAAAACCCAGAAGTAATAAGTGAGGTTGTCTTTGTTTCAAGAACAAGGGCTAAGTCAAATGCCTCAGTTTATGACGACATGATCCTTCCATCTTCAGAAAAAAAGGCTCCTGAACCCAATGGTAAAGTTTTACATAGGTTATAGTTAACTAAAGGATCAAGCTTTCATTTACACACCAGGATAAATAATCCAAAGGGAAATTGAAGTCCCTTTAATTTTTTTTAAGTAATCAGCTATTAAAAATGTAGAGGGCAGAAACAAGGGCTTCTGCTAAAATGCAGCAAAATCTCCTCAGCATTGTGAATATCTCTTTTAATTTCCACTGCAGGTGAGGGTTTTTTTTGCTCTAGCTGAAATTTTTCTTTTGGAAGAATCAGTAATCAAAGACCATAAATCCTCACTCACTAGATGTTTATTTGCTTCCAGCTTCCAGTGTACTGATGCCTAAAAATAATCACAAGTGCTACTAAAATTACAAATACATTCCAAGTAGACAAGCAAAGCAATCCTCATGAACAGCACTGTCAAGGTTTAAGGCTAGGCTGGCCAGTAAACTCTGACAGACACTCCCTGTGCTCCCCCGACCACCCTCCCAGGGAGAGGAAAACAGGGGAAAAAGGAAGAGAGACTTCAAGGTTGAAAAAAACTTGAACCAGTTTAATGGAAAAGAAAAATAATACTAACAATAACAATGAATATGTTAAACTATATACAGGTATTATATGAATATATTCAAAGTTACACGAGAATATGTTAATATAGAACAGACACTCTCCAGATGACAACTAGGTCCCAAGTAGAAAAGTCCCAGACTGGATGCAGCAGAAGACAGGAGTGCCTGAGCGCAGAGTCCTGATGATAGTCCAAAAAACACCCCAAACCCAACATAAAAACCCCACCCCACAAACCAGAAAAGAAGCTGTGACACTCCCAACCAGGGAGGCAGGGCAAGACAACCTGTCCCAATGAACGGTGCTCCTCTGCAGTGCGAAAACAGGAGCTGGGAACACCAGCAGCACAGGGAGAGATAAGGAACAGTCAGCAGCAACCCCTCCAGCACAGCAGGTACTGAAAGACCCAAGGGTCTTCTTAGGGGCCCTTATATCCTGGGCACTGGGAAGGAATACTGTCATTAGGCTCACCTGACCCATCCTCTCCTCCCTACAGGCACAGCTGCCCCTCCTCCCCCATTGAGATTGCCACATGGTCCAGGCAGCCCCAAAAAATTCAAACCAGGACAATATTCGTAAGCGATCCTGTGATAAGAGATGTGATAAAGAATTAAATATGGCTTGTACTGTCTCAGGACTTCAGATCACTATGTAGAGTTGACCTGAAAAATGTGCAAAATACCCTTGTAAGATAGATGTAATATTATTTCTATTTTTTTGCAGATATGCAAGATCCCAGTTTCAGAAAGTGTCTCCACTCCAGTTGGTGTGTTAGCACTTAGCCTAAGTAAAGAAAAAGATTTCCTTAGCCTAAATTAGAGCCTAAAAGGTTTTGTTGATTTATTTTTTTTTTACTCCTAAAAGCACCTTTGTTACTTAGAAATCAGTCATTTAAATTGGACCTCAGACTAACTAACACCCATTAGTTTCAGAGGCAGGGAAGGGCTGGGGTACCCTTCAAACCAGGCTAGATTTTTTTCTTCAGTTAGTGTTTAAACCCTTTCAAAGAGACATGGACAAGGGAACTTTTAAGATGCTTGAACTTCTTTCCGTTTCTTTAAAGAAATCAAAGACACCTAAACACACTCACGAATAAGGGGTCTAGTTAGCTGCCCGTGGTCAGCTGTAGAAACGTGTTTGCCATAAACACACTGCTCACGCAACAAGGCAGTGTTGAAAGAGAAACCAAAGTTCAGGGATGCCCAGTTCCTGATCTCTTAAAAATTGCTGCAAAACAGTGATAAAAATGTTCCTATTAAGCCAGACTGGTTAAAAAAAAAAACTTAAGAAAAGTTTTGCTTTCTCTTGTGCCGTTTATAATTTTCAGTTTGGGTCACCTCTCTTTCAAGTAGGAGGAGGAGAGAGGATTCACCCTGGCCTGCTGGAGTCAGTTGCTCACAATACATTACACTTACAATTCCTTTTAATATTCTGCTTAGACACACTGTAAAGGAAGAATGAGTATCCAGAATAATTAAAATATGTTTAATTTGCATGGAGCTCAGGGCATTGTTCTGACATCAAACATCACTGTCAACCATATGTGGAATTTCAACTGCCAAGTGCTTCATTTATGTGAAAATTAGCTTAAGTGTACAAAGAATGAAAAATTTATGATTATTTCACATTTTAATAAATGCAGCGCTATGCATTAATTTAGACTTCTAAAACAATTTTGACAGTGACAAGGGAATCCTTCGCAGACTAAGTGCTGTAGTGTGCTGTGTTTCACATGTCCTGTGGAATTATGTGGTAGAGTGTTAAGGCAGTTAGATTTTTATGTTTTTAAACAAAGACATTATATAACTATATCACTTAAAATACTGCTTCAGTTCACTCTTCTCATTCTCCCATGAGGAAGCACAGAACCTGTCAATAGCTTTCATACAGATCGGCATTTTGAATTACACGAAAATGTTTGCAGCAAGAAGAAAAGAGTGCATCTATTATATTGTTCAATATAACAGGCGCTGGCAACTTTCCCCAGACTTTTGTTGTACAGGAAAATCACTCAGATGATGACAGGATCTTCCCCAAGGTGCTAAGATGTGACACTAGTGCATTATTAGTATCTTCTGTTCTGCATAATAAAACACGATGCTTCACCATCTTTCACTCTTTATGGGCCATCTGGGCTTTCTCCAGACCTAGATGGCAATCCCATGACGTGTTTGTGTTGAGAGCACCCCAGACTAAGAGAGGAAATACCGGCAACACCCAAAGAAATGTTTCTTCTCTTGGTCCAAGCAAAGGTCCCCTTCAAATGGCAGTTCTCATGTAAAGAGCAACTTTGTATTTTGCATGACAAAATGAATAAAGTGCTTCTGTAAACATCTGAAATACTGTAAAAAAACCCTGATTCAAAATATAGATGACACAAAGAAAGAAGAGGCTTTCAGCTGTTCTTAGCCCACACAAGTCTGACTTTTTCACTCTGCAAGATCTGTGTTTTAAAGACATGTAAAGCACAACATGCTCCTCTCTCTGCATGTATTGCATACTCAAAATGTACATTATAAGGTTATTAGCACTGTCCTGCAAGAGTTCAGAAAAGAAACCAAAACTAACTTCATTTTGCTGTTTCTTAAGATGGGGCTCTTTGAAAAAAGCTCTTTGGAGTATTTCCATTTCTTTCTTTTTTTTCTCTTTTAAAAGAGCAAACTTATAAAAATGGAAATTCTATCACATAGCCTCACCTTGAGCACAGATGAATTATAAACAGGGTTTGATCCTTCAGATCCACCTAGAGCTCTCAGCATGTGAGCTTATCTAGTAACCAAAAGCAGTAAAAAGCCTTCATCCTATCTGAGAATCAGCTCAGGAAGAAGATGGGATCAGACATGTGCTTTGCTATTGGCTTTCATGGCTGTTTCCTGACAGCAAAATAGTACTAAGAATAAAGAACCTTAAGACCCATTCCAGCCGCTTTAAAAGGGTATGAACTGGCAGCCACAACTCCTCCTGTCAACTCCAAATTGTGAGTCAAAATCCTCACTTCACGGTTAGGTTAGTTACAGCATTTGTCGTGAGAAAGCAGGTCCTACTCGTTGTTGTTACTAAGACCAAGAGTAAGACTTACCTTTACTGGGAGAAGAATAAACTTTTGCTATGTGTCTCCTGGGCACAGGAAAGCCTGCTCTGGTAGGGGAATCCAGTCACTTAGAAAACCTGCTCACGGGGTTTTGAAGAAGCGAGCGCTGTGTGTGTCTCTAGATCGTATTATGGAGGTCCGGCATGTGGCCTCTTAGGTTAATGAGCGAATAGCCACTCTACACATGGAAGCAGAGCCTAAGACACTGCTTGAGTCCCTCCTACATCACAGCTAGGTGGTTTGGATGCCACCAGCCAAGCACAGACTGTCTCCAGCCATTTCTGGACCAGGTGGGCAGCACAGGCTGATGGAGAAACCTGCCATGCTGCCAGCTGCTCTCTCAGAAGTCTATGTAGAGGCTCTCCATCTATCAGCAGAAGTAAGCTGTTACCCTTGGCTTTGTAGAGAGAATGGGAAAGCACTGTGGGAAGACACCTTTCCAGGGAAAAATTCATGGGACCTAGAGGGTCACAAATTAACAAGAGCACCAGCAGCTCTGATGGCTCTACATAAAGATCTTCCACACACAGTCAGTAAGAAGTATGTCTTTCTGTAAACACTTTTTTGAGACTGTAAGGAGGCAATGGAGGCAGAGCTGGCCTTTTGCTTTGCTCTCTTCAAGTGCTCCCCTGGCACCACACAGGGACCACCCTTGGTTTGTCCTTCCTTACAATTGCACTAATGCCACTACATCCTTAAATGTAAGAATTTGGACTTGTCCAGTTAGTGGCCGTGAAGAGAAAATGCAAATATAAACAGGAAAATCAATGTCTGGGTGTTTTTTAACACGCTATTTTATTGGAATTTATGCTGGAAATGCAATCAGGTGTTTGATACTACTGCTGTGCCTGGGCAGGGGAAATAGTGGTTCAAAAAGAAACCTCCTGGTATTTAAATAGCTTCATGGGCTTTGCACTGGATAGTATATATCTCACAATTTATATAATCACTCCAAGTGGGATTTCAAAAGTGTCTTGCTCTAGTCTTACTGCTTTTCCACCACAAATTAAAGCTAAATTTAAGCACTGATTTGAAAAGAGACATTTATGAGTCTTAATAATTCTCCAACACTTTTTACTAAGCTTCTATGCAGTCAGTAAGTTATATGGCAATGGTATCTGCATATTTATAAAATAGCATGTAGATCATTTTCATCTGAAGAATACAACTGAAAACTGGCATCAGAAAAAGGGAAATCTAGAACTTGAACACAGGAAGTTTCACATAAACATGAGGAGGAACTTCTTTACTCTGAGGGTGGCAGAGTGCTGAAACAGGCTGCCCAGAGACGTGGTAGAGTCTACATTTCTGGAGACATTCGAAACCCACCTGGATGCCATCTTGTGCAACCTGCTGTAGCAGTGGAGTTGGACTAGATGATCTCCAGGGGCCCCTTCAAACCACTAACATTCTGCAATTCTGTGTGCATTCAAAAGCAAATGAGGGGCATCCAGTCCTTTATCCAGCTATCCATTTGTATAGAATACAACTTTTTTTTTTTATTGGGGAAAATGTTCCATGAGATTTGAGGACGTTTTCATCCAGATGAAATTGAGATCATTCCTGTGATAAATATTTGCTGGAAGTGGTTAGGCCTTCAGCCTAATACCAACAGTCTGCCCCAAGGAATCATTCCTAACTGCAGAATATTTTGTCAAAATCACTATTATCACATGGACTTTTCAAACATTAAGCCAAAGGACTGCAGATGTGGGAGAAGGAAAAGGCAACACAGGGAGCTTACACTATCCAAGAGACTGAGGCAGCAGTGAAGAGGGTGACCTTTTGTTTATATTGGTGGTGACCAAACCTGAACTTTCTCTACCCGCTTTTGCAGCGCCAATGCAAGTTAGTCATTAATAATCTTGCTTCCACGGTTTGACAGGCTTAAAGCATGCTGCACTGAGTTATCAGTAATAAAACACCCTCTATGGAGGCGTGCTGATGCTTGAGCAACAGCAGGATATTTCATAGAAAAGACAAGTGTAGCCAAGGACATTTGGCACCTTTAACTCAAACATCAGCTCTGAGGTGAGCAGGAGGCTGGGCTAGGTTCAGGATTGAGGTCTCTGTGGCACACTGATTCACACTACCTGCTATGAAGATGGAAAGAGAGACAGAGCCCGACGTATCCCACTCACAGCCTCCATAATCTACCTTTGCTCTGCAGAGAAGAAGCCTTTTCTCAGTTTTCAAACACTAGATTCATGTTCCCCATTTTAATCTGAAAGCTGCATTTGGAAACATATCAAGGGAGGCAAAAAGATCATCATCAAGCTGAGATTTCAGCCATAGGATTCTTAAGTGGGAAAAAGAGAGGCAGAAAACCAAGGTGAATTGCAAAAGCTGCAGATACATGGGGAGGCAACGGAGCTGAAGACAGCAATGGGCTGAGGAAGGAGAAGGGGCCAACCAGGATCAGGACAGACTGGAACTTTGCAAGTGAGACTTTTACAGTGAATGAAAATGAACCAAGAACTTGTCAGTCACCTGTCATATACCAAAACAAAAACTGTGTCTTCACCCTTTGACTTGCATGACCCTGGACACTGCTGCAGAGCAATAAAAATCTTTGAAACCCTGTGCAAATGAGCCTGCTAGATGAAGACACTCGTGTCATGGGTCATGGCTTCTGCACTAGTCCAAGGCCAAAATTCAAGCAAAATTAAGAACAAAAAAATCATTAAGTGTAAATTCCTCACAAGTACATCAGAAAGCAGCCACCACTCAGGCTACTGCCTTTGGTCACCGTCTTTTTAATGAGCATACATGTGCCCAAACTCTCTTGTCTAACAATAAAGCTGCAGCTACAAATATACCACAGGCATAATGCATGGAGGCACCCAGGGTGAATTTAGAACTGGGTGAACCAAAAAAATTCAACCAAGTCCTACATGTAGTGAGGCACTGTCCCAGTAAGGTTGTCTGTACAACTGTCTACGAGCCAATCTCCATCAGAGAGACAAGCAAAGATACACACAGCACAGCTAACACATATTGAAGACCCGGCATGCTAATTAAATATCTATTTAAGTTTCCACCCAGGGTACATCCCACCCACAGCACATACCTTCCTGTGTGGGCAAATAGTGACACTTTTACATTGGGGGCATTCGTGGTGGGATGATGACCCTGAGGTCCCACATCTCCAGCACAGCTCCACAGTCACAGCAAAGTTCAGCTTGTGCCCCTAATCCTCCAAACAGGAGGCAGAGGATAAACTCAGTCACTGGAAAATGGATGCTGAACACATCCTTCCCACACCTCCTGCCAGCTGCTTGCAGCAGAGTTGGCATGAGATTTACAGCCAGCTGCTAACCTTAGCGGGAGGTACAATGCCACAAGAGCAGGTAGATGAAACAGGGAGAGTCTGTCAAGAATTTAAGAGAAACAAAAAGAAAAGAGAAAAAAATTAAATAGAAAAAGAGACTAGGGGATAATTACAAAACAGGTATTTTTTAATGGTTGCTGGCAGAAACCCCAACCCTTGTATTTAAATGGATTTTTTAATTAAAAAACAGCAGGCTATGAATGCTAATCTTTCTGAGCAAAGAACTCCTGATGGTTTGCCTGTTTCCAAAAGACTAAATCAATCAGCAAGAAGGCTAACCCCGTCTCGGGAACATACATTTCAGAAGGGCCTAAACTTTCAAAGTCTACGTGTGCTGCACTCCTGTATATACACAGCAAGATGTATACTAGTACCAAAAGGACAAGATTCACAAAAATGTTCAATAATGGTTTAACCTTTTTTTTTTTTTTTCCCTTAGATCTGATATGTCTTTCCTTGTTACTTCAAAATGTTTGGGGATTTTTTTCTAACTAAAAATATCAGTGGAGGCCTGCCAGGCTAAAATGTGCAGTGTGAGTCCCTAAGTGTTTGAGTAGGGAATATTTCAATTGCTCCACATTTTTGCCTATGTAAACTATTTAACTTGCAAATCAGAAAGCAATGTTGTATGACACACTTGGGTTTTTCTTGGAATCTCAGCAGACATGCAATGGAAAAAACAACATATAACCAGCAGAGAGAGTGAGAGAAGAGAGAGAGAGTGTGATGTCAACCATGTAGTACAAAAATAAATTGTTAGCAATTTTTATGAACTGAGGTTTCCCAAATGTAAAGCAATTTAACAATTTTGTGCCATTGCAATTCACAGTATCTGTGGGTAGAGGGATTTTAAATGAAAATCCAGCCTTATTCTATTCTGTGTCAAGAATTATGTGTCATTTTGTTTCTCCCCTGCATTTTATATTTGTGTAAAGTGTTAGCAAAAGACAGCCTCATCAGGGAGGGCCACCACCAGGAAACAGCAGGAGAAAATCCTGGCGCTACATAGCAGTAGAAGGCTTTGTAACCTGGCACTGACATGATCCAAATTAACTAGATTTGGAGACTGCTTTTTCAAGATATAAAGTTTTGGTGTCCATTTCCAAGCTGAGGCTGTCTGCCCTGCTGTGCCTGGGGAAATGATGATGGTCTCCCAAGGGCTTGGCTCATGTATCTGTGCACCATGGGACTAAGGGGTATGGGCACTGGGAGAAAGTGTGTGCCCTGAGGCTGTGGCTCAGCCCAGCTCTGAATCTCTTGGGTTTATGGGTCTCTCCACACTGCCTCTCAACTGCACCATCAGTAACTGGACATCTACGTGTGGTTGTTGCAGGAGGAATTAACAGAGAGGCCACAGTCACGGAGCAGCAGCTCATCAGGGCTGCTCTTTCACATATCCTCGGTGCTCACTCAGAAACCCTTTCCATAAGACAAGACATTAAGCCCTAGCTGAGGGTGTGTGCACTCCTTCTCCCTTTTGCCACATTCTCTTCCCTTGCCTGGCTCATGCTCCCAGCAGTTGCCCCTTCACTGCAGGATGGATCTCCTGTTGGTCTTGCTACAGAGCTGCTTCCCCAGTGTGTGGCTCCTGGAAAAAAAGCTGAGAAACTCCCTGCCCTGCCAAGGGCTATGTCCTGCCCACCTTCCCCCCACCCCTCTTTCCATTCACCAGTCTCAGGGCAGCTCCTAAGCCACCAGTGTTGGGCTGCGAGACACTCAGCAAGGAGAAATTCACAGCCTTTTCTGAAAGAACAAGCTCTCCCTGACACACACAAATGCTTTCCTCTCATCTCCAAACACCTGGTCTTTTTCAGCATCATCATGCAGCAGAGCAGGTGCTGTGAAAGTCTCCTGGCCTCCGCTTTCTCTCTCCACACTGCTGCGTCATTTCTTCCTCCTCTATCATTGTGTCAGCTCCTGCTGATGGAGCTGACCTCCCTGCTCCTCCAGACGTTGCATCCGAGCCCTCCAGCACACACATCTCCAAGCACACTGCGCTGTTAAGGAAAGTACATTCAAAATTAGAAGATGATTACACAGTTTGTATTTGAGCTGGGGAGTATATAAACTCAGTAGGTGACTTGCACTGCTTCTGCCTCTCTTAACTGAGCGTGCCTTGTTCAGGCAAACCACACGTGGGTAAAATCCCTGTTAGGCAGAGATTTGCAAGAGAAAAATCACAGTATGTACAACAGCGACGACAACAAAAAGACAAATTCAAGTATCATGTATCTGCACACAAGCAAACCCAGTCTGCTGGTCTCATGCAGCACAGAGATGCTCAACAAACATTTTGTGCCAAGCTGTTACAGAGGAAGAGAAGATAAATAAGACCATCACTGATACGCACATCTTTCCCAGCATCTGGGATTTCTGTATGGTTCCTTCAAAGGCAGGGAGAGCTTACTGTCCACTGAGACTGACACTGAGTTAAGATCATTCGAGAAGCCTCTGAGATATCACCATCCAGTCTGCATGACCACACTGAATGTGCCTGGATGCCTTGTACAGCTCATGTCATTACTTTGAAGCACCCTGTAAAGAATCAATGATGAAAGCAGATTTGCAGAGGTGCTCTTCAAGTTACTGCCTGGGTGCCTTTTCCTTAAACCAGGCTAAGCTTTTGCTAGAATCAAGGGAGGGAACAGCTCAGAGGACTTTCTCTGCAAATTCACTTTGCAGGATGCTGATTTCTCATTATGAAAGAACACAAATCCATTTGACAATAAATGTTCTCTTTTTGTTCTCATTTTGTTTCACAACCTATGGCCTAAATCTCAGGTGAATTTTCAAATAAGCCAGTGCTCGTAGTTGCAAAGCAATCTATAGGAAACAAAAGCATAGAGAACATTGGCATCTGATGCTATATTGCACAGTGCAGCAAGAAAACATAGGAGCAGATTGACAAAAGCTGTACATCTCCCTCATACTGCATGGGAAAAATTAAATAGATTTTGCAGACTTCCATGAATTGTGCTCCACAACCCTGCCACATTATTCTTTTCCCCTCTTTCTCAGATGGGAGAACCTCATGGAGAGATAGGATTGGAGGCCTAATTAAACTCCCAAAGTAATTAAATGAAATCTCCTGTACTTCAGGAACTAGACCATGCTGTCCTCCGAAACCAATAAATTGATGCTTCCTGCAGTGATGGCCTGAGTTTATACATTTTGGATTCAAGTGTCACGCTAACACTTGCCATTCTTGGCACTGAGGAGCTAAATTTATCATTGTCTTCTTTAATATGCCCTAAGAAAGACGAAATTAGAGATCTCCTCCTGTCTGAATTGCAGGCAGCTCCCTGTTGTTAAACTGCCACTGAACAGGCAGCACTATAGCCGTACCAGAAAGCCTTTCCAGTTTGATTTGCTCTATCCATTGAACAGTAGTGTGTGGATCAAACGAGGCTGAGCAGCTTGCCGTCCACCTGCTTCTCAAGTGCAACGAAGCAGAAGAAAACTACTCTGACAATTTGAAAGGGGACTACAACCAATTTAGAAGGAAATGATTGCACACAGTCCAGCCCGCTGCCTCGAACAGCATCACGGAGCAATCCTCCATCACTTAGTGTTCTGGGCCTGTCACTCTCCTGATTTAAAATGAGTTTAGGTAAACTAGTTGCACAACCATGATTCACTCTAAAACACTTCCACTCAAGAGCATTACTCTGCCTCACTGGCACCTTTATACTTTCAAAGATTATTTCTACTATGCGTTTTATTTCTTGAAGCAGACTTGCACAGATAAAATATGGCAAATGCATCCCCTTTGATGACCAAGAATCTTTGCTTCCTCCTGAGAAACAGGATGTGCTCTGGGTGTGGATGTAAATAGAAATTTGTTTATCATACCTAGACCTAGTTCTCCACCTATAACAGATCTGTGAAGTTGTGATCAGCGTGCTAGCTACGTATTGAGTAAACATCACTGCAAACTATATTTAGCTAAGACCTAAACTTCTGGATTTTTGTATGAGAGAGAGTCACATTTTTGTCTGATGGAACATTGTTGACCTTAAAATCGTTTGTTGTCATGGAACTGCATTAACTATTCATTGACTTTCAGGCCCAATCTACAGTTCAGCATTTTCTTAGGTACTTCAGAAAGGGACTTGGCTGTGGCATTTCATCCTGAAGTCTCTAATGACTTTTTCAAAGAATTTATTTGCCAAGAATCAATGCAGCCCTTGCCCCCTCAGTGCTCCAAAGGACTGCAGGGACTGTCAGAGCAAACCTCACGGGACATCACTAGAGACATCCCAGGGAAGTCAGTGGAAAGCCAAGCTGAGCTCCATTACTTTGGGGACAGAATAAATACTACAGTGGATGAAGCAGCCCCAACAACAACAAAAAAATAAACAACCAATCAAAAAAAACCACCCTACTCAAGCAAACAAACAAAAAAGGTCAAAATATCCCAAACAAACAACAAAAAAATCCAAAAAACCACACAAGCAAAAAAACCCCCATGAACACATGCTGCAAGGGAGGCATCAGAGGGAATTGAAAAAACCTGCTGCTGTCTGTGGGTGCTTTAGGTTACTGAATATCAAATAATGTGACCTAAAAGAGATCAACAGGAAGGGTAGAGAGTTTTGTGAGCATCCCACAGGCCAGTGCCCACAAGCCAAAACAGCATCTCTGTTAGCTCCATTGAATACACCATGTGTCTGCAAAGGAGATGTGGATCTGAAGCCTCTGCTGTCATTTCTCTGACTGCACACAGGAGCTCAGGGCAAAGCATTGCCCAGCCTGCAGCTCCCTGTCCCACCACAGCCCCCTGCCCCACCACAGCCCCTGCCCCACCACAGCCCCCTGAGCGACTGCAGCTCCTTCATGCAGAGACCTGACATCTGCTCCCGCCCACCGTCAGCATCATAAATCCTAAAGGATCAGATAAAAAAATGGGTTCAGCCCCACTCTCTCCTCTCCTACACATTGAGAATCAGCACAGGGAGTATTAGACTTAAGGACATGAGGCACGTTTCCCACCTTCTCTCTTT
Organism: Apaloderma vittatum; assembly: GCF_000703405.1. Lineage (NCBI taxonomy): Eukaryota > Metazoa > Chordata > Aves > Trogoniformes > Trogonidae > Apaloderma > Apaloderma vittatum. The sequence continues at coordinate 132,100 of NW_009726787.1, forward strand.
ATGCCCAGCAGTATATCTTCATTTTATTTACTGCAGCATCATGACCACCCACACAGCAAAGTTTGTGGCTTTTAATATGAAACCTACATAAGCTTTGACCCAGTTGCACAACTGTTCCTTTCTTTAACAGCTGCAGATACAAGCTCTACCGCTACAGGTTAGATGGCTAGAAACTTCAAACACTTCTTCAAGAAAACATCACAGAGACAGCACATGCACAGACTATCCTCCATTTTCCATATACCATAAAGTGAGTTTTCTTTGAAACTAAACTGACAAACTGCCTTTTTTCCAGGTGTTTGACCCTGTTTCTTAAGGAAAAAGTGCCAGAAAGCTGCAGAAATAATGACTAATAGAGATCGGGTGGTTTCTTTGAACAGAATTGAAAACCAGAAGGAACCATTAGACTACCTTGTCTAGCTTGTAACAAAGGCCCTTCATCCCATTAAACTGCTGTGCCCATTTCAGCTCCTCAAAGCTTCTTGTGGTATTAGGCTAATTATCTATACGTTACGCCCCTAAGCCTTACTTGTTAGTTAGAGAATAAAGTCTAACTCCATTATGGTGCAGCCTGGCTTCCTTAAAAAGTCCAGCAACGTAGGGAATGGGAATATATTAAATGTTTTCATGTGACAATTGTTTCCGAAGTGAACCAAGTTACATTTATTCCCTTTTAGTCCATCTTCTGGAATTTTAAATAATAGAAGGTCCTCTTTCAGTAACTTGTATCTGCAAATGTGGCTGCTGTAAAAAAGCAATATTGCACATTTTTCCCCCTGATTCTGGTATTATTCAGGCTGTGGTAAGAGTAAGTCTGCAGGGCAGATGAAGGGCTGACAGCTGGATATGCTCAGGGGGGCCCCAGCTCTCCCAGCCCAGGGCTAACCAGGTCCTATGCTGCCTAGCCATCCAGATCAGACATGTTCCAGATACTACTATGATGTGGTTTTTGGCCCATGCCTTGTTTGACTGAAAAGCATTCACAGAATCACAAAATTGTTGAGGTGGGAAAAGACCTCTGAGATTATCAAGCCCAGCCTATGACTCAAAAGCATCACAACGGCTAGACCAGGGCACTCAGTGCCACATCCAGCCTCTCCTTAAACCCCCTCAGGGACGGTGACTCCCCCCTGCCCTGGGCAGAGCCTCCGAGAGCCTGCGCCTCCTC
>NW_009726787.1:133599-134085 GCF_000703405.1 Apaloderma vittatum
GCTGAGCACAGGGGCAGAATCACATCCCTGCTCCTGCTGGCCACACTGTTCCTGATACAAGCCAGGATGCCATTGGCCTTCCGGGCCACCTGGGCACACTGCTGCCTCCTGTTCAACCGGTTGTCAACCAATACTCCCAGGTCCCGCTCTGCCATTCAATACATCTCTCCACTAGTCCTGATCCAGCAGCAGTGGGAAATCAGGCGACTCAAACGCTGCAGGACAAACTGTGGCACAGGGATACCACCGTGCTGGAGCCATTGTGAGAACCCTCTGCTCTGGGGAAGCGTGGAGGCAAGCACGAGCAAAGCAACATCACCGTCCTCTGGACACATCCAGCTTTCACAGCACAACATGCTCCTGTCAATGAACTCCCAGGGAGAACAAGGAACTGCTGGTCTCTTCTCACAGGTAATTAGGGACAGAACCAGGGGAATGGTTGCAAGTTGCAACAGGGCAAGTTTAGGCTGGACATTAGGAAGAAAT
>NW_009726787.1:134142-139650 GCF_000703405.1 Apaloderma vittatum
AAGGTGGTTGAGTCGCCATCCCTGGATGTGTTCAAGTGTCGTTTAGATGTGATGTTGGGTGGTATGGTTTAGGGGTGCCCTTGTGGTGTAGGGTCAATGGTTGGACTCGATGATCCCAAGGGTCTTTTCTAACCTGAATTGTTCTATGATTCTATGATTCTATTCCTTCTCCGACCAACAGTCCCACAGGGGAAGGAAGCAATCACTCCGCCTCCCCAACTCCAGAGCACGGTGACGGGCCATGCATTTCACCTCACTGAAGCCATATGTGTTTCATGGCCTCCCAGGCGTTCGCATTTTAATGGGGGCACAGAGCGGCAGTTCCCCTTCAGTGCCTTTCAAAGAGCCCGCTCTAGGCTTTGCCTTGCTTCAAATTGGGCCCTCAGTGGCATAATTGCAGGCCAATATTAAAACGCTGTATTTAAGTGATCTTATTCTTCATCAGCAAAGGATATTCCTAACCAAAACAAATTCTTCTATATCACTTATTGTATTTAAGATAATTTAATGGGTTTCTATTCATGCTGGAAGGCAGCAGATGAATAAATTCCATAGCACTTTATTTAAATATTTTAGAACAAATCTTGAAAGATGTTTTCATTTAGCTGAAAGCAGATTAATAGCAGGTTTTTTCTCTCCACAATAAAAAGTATGGTTTTCTTTTTATTGCTCTTGTTATAATAAATGGCATTTTTAATAAAGAGGGTCCCCATAACAACATATATGACTTGATCACATTATGAAATAAATGTCATGTGAGATTATACATTTCAAAGCAGACAGTTTATGTTCTTTTAGTTATTAAATTCAATCAGTTTTACTTCTTTTTTTTTCCTGAAGGCAGGTATGGTTTTGATTAAAATGTGACCCCAAAAGCAGAATAATTTAAGTGAGAGTGTATTTTCATTTTTGAAGGTTTATCTACAATCCCATAGGAACTTAAAGGGGGGAAAAAAAAAAGTGTGGCTTTCAGTGGCAAAATTAAAATTTGCTTTCCTTTGACTGACATTTTTATTCCCAAGAAGAACATGTTGCAACACTTTGCTGTGTCGAAGACTCAAAGCTAACTAACTTGATACTGTTTTTAGTCCATAAAATCGACTTGATGATACAAATAGTCTGTAAAGTCTCCTGGTAGCCCTTTCCCTTGTACAGAAACTCAGAGCCAACCTAGAGCAGCAGTCTGTGCCATTAGAACAGGCTATTGTAGAAGACAGTCTTCGACAGTGAAGCACAGTGGTGGCTGCCCATAGGAGATGGGACCTCCTGAGCATTTGGGTTTACTCCAGGAACTGGCCAAACAACTATCAGAGGTGACAACAGTAATGAAGGGAACGAACCAGTGGCAGAAGTGACTCTGAGGACTCATCTACAGCTCATTGCAGGCTGTCATCTATTACACAGGCATTGGCTTGCAGTGTAACGGATGGCGGGACTCCCTTAGCATTTCTGAATCTCCACCTCTTGCCCGTCAGCCCTCTGCCAGGTACCCCTGTTTGCTGAGGGACAGAGCTGAAGCACACAAAAGCTCCCAAGATTTGGTCTCAGTCCTTCCTCAGGATGCCCACAAGTCAGAAGCTGGTCCAAATCCTAGATGGAAGTTAAATACTTCAGAGGTTTAGCTTTGACTCGGTGTAATGAGCCATCTACAGTAACTACTTCATATGATGCATCTATGGTCAGTACAGTGAAATACCTGGGTGATAAACAGTATAGAAAAAGAGCCTAGTCTGTCTGTCTGTCTAGTCTGTCCAGAATTCCCCTTGGGAATTGTTGGATCCCTATCCCTGCTTAGGAATGCAAAAATCAGAGACCTTTGGAAAGGAAGGCTTCATTATATCCCTAAGGTCTCATTCATGACACTGAGGACACTGAAGCTGGATCTCCCAGCCAGGATGTTGCTACCTTCTCTTCAGTGCACTGAGTTTCTCTTCGGTTATCTTTTTCAAGCCCTCCATCCATTTCTGATGCTTCAACTACAAAACCGTCTTGTTTCAACACATGAAGCTCCCATTAAAAATCACTGACAACATGGGCATTGGCTTAATAAAGAAATTACTTTTAATCTAAACATCACCATCTGTTAGGCCCTGAAAAGCAGAAAGCAAGAAAAAAATGTGCAGTGATGCACAGCCATAAAGTAACATTTGAAAGCACGTCTCAGCTCTCACTGAGCATGAACACTGAATATTAAACAAACACCTGAAGCTACATGTGCCACCACCTAAAACTATCACTTCATTTTCTGTTACGTGCTGTGACTTAAGGAAAACATCGCAGCCATCGCCACCTGCGTCGCTTTTAATTATCAATAGGAAGCACATGCACAAATATTTCACAAGTCATTCAGAAACAGAAAGCTGCCGTCAGAGCAGTGCACGTGTCTGAGGAGCTCTTCTTGTGCCAAAGGTGAAAGCCACGCATGGTCACCAGAAACCACAGTGATAGGTGACAGGGACAGGCACAGCCTCTTGTTTGACAGCAGAAAGCTGAGGCTTCATGCTTGAAATCTGCCCCTGCCCCTAGTTCCTGCTGGCTGCTGAGGGTGATGGTTATTAACACCCTAGATGAGGTGCTGGCTTATTCTCAGCTGCAGAAAGCAGAGCTAGCGCTGTGCCCTTAGCAAGGGTGAAAAGGGGAGGCTGCACATCAGGCTGCAGAGCCAAAGTCTCTTTATCAGTGAAAACAAAGCATGGGAGGAAGAGAAGCTTTACATGATACTGTCAGTGTTTAAGTTGGATGGAAAGAAATGGCGGGAAGCTGTTTGGGTTGGGAGGAAAGCCAGCAATAGCCTTTCCCTTATTCCTAAGAGGTCTGAGCCAAAAATAAGGCTGGGGGTAAATGAGTTCACCAGCAGCTGAGCTCAAATGAAGCCTGGTCTGTGCTTGCTATGCTTCCCCCATGATCCTCTAGCAAACCTGAGCCCCGCCATGCTGTGACCTCCTTCCCCAAAATACTGCTGGACCTTCTCCATGTGATTCTCTAGTCCCTCATCTCCCACCCTGCCGTGGCATGGGCTGGCTGAGGAGCCAGAGCACAGGCTGGCTGTCCACCCTGCCCCACAGCCAAGGGGTGGCTGGGGCAGGCTGGAGGAGGTTGACTAACCGGCAGGAAAAACCTCGTTACCATAAGCAACTGAGGATGACTATGAAGAAACCCAGAGTGAACAGGGCTAGGTCAGATGCTTTGCAGGTACTTACCTGATCTCCTAATATCCTGTTAAATCTCCCAGGAAATACTCAGTAAACCTACTGCCTCTGCACTGTAAGCGACGGTCTTCTGCAATTAAAAATATCTGGAAACGGCACTCTGCTCCTCTGCACAAATAATACACATTACAAGAAAACCAAACCAAATCGTCTCCTCAGAAGCCGCTGTGTGGCATCTGGAAAAAAGATGCCCAGGAAAGCCAAGCTTTGAACCAATAACAAAAGACAGAAAAATGTACCTTTACCTACTGGCATCTCTCTTCTGCTTGAGAGGGATGTCTGCTCTGCTGGTGGTGGTAGTAATAAAGCCAATTAAAATCAAATTCCAATAGTCAGTCAAGTTTTTCACCCTCCATCCTTTTGTTGTGAGTGAATGCTGCATGTTCTCCTCAAGTTACCTCTCCAAGCAACAATCTCATTTACTTTTTGACCTCTGTAAATTAAAACAAGTTTGGAGCTCTTTTGGTTCAGAGTTGTGACTCCATTCACTTGTGAAATTGTTTATTCAAAAAATTCCCACTTTGTAGCATCAAACTTTGTTGCTTTGTTGCAGTCCATTAATCTACACGATGAATATAACAAAGCCTGTGGAAGAATCCTAAGAGGACAAGCGCGATAAAAGGTGGGAGAAAGAGGTTGGCAAAGCTCCAGATACATAATACTTTTGTGCCTGACCTCTTTATTTAGTTGAACACCAAATTGACTGGTAGATTAGCTTTAGAGCTACTCCAGTGTCTACCAAGGACTTACAGTTTTGTGAAAAGATGTGTTTTAATTTTTATTTCACATATGGAGGTAGATCCATCCAGTACATTTTACCACAGTGCAAAGAGGAATTTAATTTAAAACAGCAAGAGGATCATCACAACACAGGAAATGTATACAAATACCTCTTCTGAGTCCCACTATCAGAAATATCCTGTTGCTAATAAGACATTAGGGGCTGTATAATCACCTCAAGGTCTCAGATGCAGAGAACTGAGGATGAGGAGTCTGGAATGATGTTCTGGCTGCTTTTTTGCAGACCTGAACCTTAGCGACCATCATGGAGACCATTTCTTCAGCCAGTTCTCCTGGCACCGGGGAAACCAGTGACAATGATGTCTAGATAAAAGTTGATTTATAAATGAAGATTTCAACACTTCAAAGATTAGGTTTGGTTTCAAATTGTGAAAATGAACCCAAACCAAACAACAACAACAACAACAAAACCCAAACCTGCAACACTTTAAAACAAAAGCAGCAAACCAACCAACAGTTTCATTTTTCCTGTTTCATTTGCTGTTTACCTAAAATCAAATACACCTCTGCTGCAGAAATCAGCATCAAGCTAGAGAGATCCTAACTTCTGGGATATTTCTCAAAGTAGCTGGGAATTCGTCTTTCCTCTGCAAACCCATCAAAAGCCCATCTCCATTCACCTGGCATAGTCACTCCCCGAGAAGTTTTGAAAATCCTGAAAGATTTTCACCAAACATCTGTAACTCCCTTCCTCCCGACATTTGAAACTGGAGGGTAAAAAAAGAAAGTTTTTCAGCTGCAGCATGCTTCAAATCATGAAGCCAAGATAGATAGAATCCTTCACTAGGTTTTGTGCTATATCCCCTCCATCAAAACCAGAAATATCTGTTTCTCTGGAAGTTCATATTCAGGAAGCAAAAAAATCTAACAAATCACACTATTATGTGATCTTCCACTTAAGAACTGAAAAGACCTTGCAAGTGTGAATTAAATTTCATAAAGTGCAAAAAGTTATCATTATCAAGCACATTTACTGGAGAAAAAAGTTCAAATGATTGGACTAATGTTACTCTGTTTAATGACAAGAAAAATCACAGGAGTTTATAAAGCAGAGTTCCCTCCTGAAATCCGTGAAAACTACCTGGTTCAACATTACAGATTCGTGTTAGCAGCTTGGTTTTGACTAATGCTCTGTATTCTTTTGACTGCAAAGTCGAGTTATTACTGACCTTCCAGGTTGAACTGTGAAAATAATTCTTTACTGAAGTCCCATCAATCCAGAAAGTACCAAAACCTGAGCCTGAAATATCATTCTTCAACATGAGATATGCAAGAAATCTCTACGCTGATGAGAGATCTGCAAGATGGATTAGGAGGAATTTTGCCTTTGGTTTGATGTTCAAATTAGATTACTAATTCACAAAGCCCTTTTACTGTTTAATAAATTCAGATGAAAAGGAAAGATACAAATTCTCAGAGTTCTCTCGCTACTTAATACATTCAGATTAAAAGGAAAGATAGAGCATAATCAACACATGCATTAATTTATGCAGATCTT
>NW_009726787.1:139681-194057 GCF_000703405.1 Apaloderma vittatum
TCTTGCCCTATCTTCATGTTTTAAAATGTCTTTTTAGATAAAAGGCCAATAATACTCAGCATTTTTCATCTTCAAAGTGCTTTGAAAATATTAACTAGTGAATCAGCATAGCATACCCATCAGGTCCATAAAGATTAGTAACCCTGTTTTAAAGAGTAATTTCAGGCAGAAAGGTTAAGGGATTTCCTCACTAACTAGAAGCCAATGCCAAGGATAGGTGCTAATTAGCAAATTCATAACTTGCAGTGCAGCACTTAGATTACATCCTGTGCTCTTAAGTCAGCCAGTGTATGCGATGTGTGTGTTAAATCTTGATAATGCCACACTACTTCAAGTTTAAGAGATGTAAAGAATGGCCGTCTTTGTAGCAAAAAGTGCATGGATGGGATTTCTTTCAGCGGTAGATCATTTGGTTGAGGAGCAATGCTGAAAGGTAAGAAGAACTTTCAGAAAGTGGAAGCTCTCTGTAACTATTACACTAAATCAAATGGTGTGGACCAGTCTGCCAGCAGCTCAGCTGGACCTCTCCAGCTGCAGGCGGCTCTTCCCGCTCCGCCACAGAGAGGGAAGTCAGGTCCTCAGGGGGATGAGGTCCAGTGAGGGGATCCCACATTGCCCTTGATCTATTCAGCAAGTGTTTCTGCACCAAGCTTCACCCCATTTCTCCTTCCAAAACACCTTACTTTGTGGGGTGCAAAGAGGAGCCAAACAGGAGCAGGAGGGTGAGCGTGGTGAGAGCAGAGCTGATAAGCAGATTCAGGTTTTTCGCGATCAGTGCCAAGGGTTACGTGAACAGATGCCTATCTCTCACAGAAGGCATAAACACATTGCAGAGAGGAGTTTCTGCAGTTTATTTACAAAGGAAGAACACTTTCTAGCTCTCCTACTGACAATTTGTTCCTGTCGCCATGGTTCAATCTACACTACGCTGCTGGAAAAACTCTCACTACAAGCAGCTTCAGCACTTCTACTTTTAAGTTCATTATTTCCTTCCTGTTCATTATTTTCTTTCTGCAGTATAAAGGCACTTTCATGCATGATCCACAGATCATTAGCAATGGAACCGAGAGACAGGGGTGCACTAAGATGGATGTGCATTAGGTTCGTCTTGACTGCGAAGGAGAGGGAGTGTGGGAACATGGAACGTCCCATGGAAAGGCAAGATAACAAAGACATGCAAGAATTGGCCAATGTGAAAATCGTAACGGCACAGGGATTTATAAGAGGACATAGGTCACAGCTATAAAGAAGGGGTTTTTTTGGTGTTTTCTTTTTCTTTTTTAAATCAGAATGGACTTTTAAAATGGACAACGCAGGAGAAAGTGCAGACTTCTATATGGAAAAAAAAAAACCAAACTGAAAATATTTTCAGGCTGTAAAGTCGGTAGCACTGGATCCAGCTGTAATGTCAGCTTACTGAAGGCTTTGAGAATTCATGCAGTACTTGGCTTTTTTTTATATATAGGTTGTCATTGGGTTTGGGGTTTTTTTAGGGGGAAAGGAGTGCTCCTTGGCAGAAGCAGATCTGTGACGGCACGTTCTCCAGTCATTCGTAACAGGGCACGGTTGTGAAAGGTTGTGCACTGCTGCGCTGGCACCATGATGGGCTCTGGGCCAAGAAGTGAGATGCCACAGAGATCTTCCAGCCCAGGGCCTCTAAGACAAACATCAGAGCGAGAAAGAAGAGTTTGCAAGAGCTCAGTGTACAATAGTACGCTGATTTGGTTTGCCCTTCTCTACAGCATCAAACGTTAGGGTCATGCCTTCACTGTCAAAAACCTTTGGAAATTCTCAGGAGGCCTCTGAAAACGTTGCCAGTGGTTTGGCTGCCGGAGTCTGAAACCACTGCTGATGGCTTTGATCACAAGACAACCCTGTCTCGTGGCTTCCTTCCTCTGCCATACCTCCCAACAGATTGCAAAACCTTTGCAGCAACAGCGGCTCTTTCATTAGGCATTTTCTCTGTACCCAGCACGCCGGGATCCTGGATAGAGGACAGGGCTCCCTTCTGCCTGTAGCCACCCCGCAGCCCCTTGTTTACACTGTCTCTGGTTGATTTGCCCCCCAATTCCTCTGGCAGAAGGAAGCCAGACGCCGAACCCAAGCAATGTGATTTTGAAGGAGTTCAGCTCCAAATCAAAGGCTGAATGTCACGTCTTGGATCTATCTATAATTATAACTGTTCGCCGCTACATCTCCGAGAGCAAAATGCTGGGTCGGTTGTAAAGAAAACAGTACCACCTCCAAACATTTAAATACTTTCTAAATACAGTGCCCAGCTTACAACACACTTTATCGAAGGTTTAAGCTATCAAAAGAAGGCTGCGTGCTCCATGAGAAAAGTAATATCCGTTTTAGCTTTCAAACATTTTGGCTTTTTTATTAAAAATAGGTACAACAAAAGCCTCGTGCTGTTGTCATATACAACAGAGATAACAAACGGCATATACAAAGCAGATAACAAATGCTAAGAAGTGGAAATCTGTCAGCTACTAATATCAAAAGGCTACACAGAGAATGAAAGGGAAAAACGCTTTTCCCTGCACGCTGTTTATAGTTTGAGCAAACCAGAATGAGTCTATTGTAGCTGTGGTCCCTCCATACACCGAGTATTTGTCACATGGACCACCATCCAAGCTATCACCAAATTCAAAAGGCCTTGTCTAAAGGGACAATACCAAGATAAAGGCATATTAAAAAAAAATAATCTGTTTCTATGAGAAATAACACCCTAGACTATTGAGAGAGAGAGCATTGAAAAAACCAGTTTAGTATTTTTACTGAGTTGTTCTCCACGCAGTATGCAAAGGCACAGACATTCCTACAGCACCATGCAACACAGAAAAAGCATTATCTCAGCTCTACATCTGGAAAAACAACAGAGGAGCCAGCACAGTGTCGATAAAAGAGTCATCTCCAGTCCCATGGCTGGTAACACAGGAAGCCCTAGACCCCACACCAGGCAAACCTGCAACAACCTGCAGCAGCAATGCAAAAAAATAATACCCTGAGAGACGTGACCAGCAGTGGGGCAAAACTGGGAGACACAGGGCAGCAAAAGCTGCAGCCCCCTTCTTCCTCGGCTCGCTCGCCCTCCTCTCCCTCCCTGGTTCTGGATCCGGCCAAAGCTGGAGCTGCTGACCTGCAGGGGCAGGGCTGGGCAGCCTGGCAGTACCTCAACCATCAACAATTTCCCAACTTCCACGAGTTTCTTTTGAAACTTGTAAGCTCTAATCTGAGAAAGCAACACAAGGGCTAGGTGCAGCAACTTTGAATTGTTTGCTGATTTCTGTGCTGGAAAATCCCACAAGCCCACTGTCAGAGGGAATTAGGCTGATCTGACTCCAGTCATATTCTCTTGCACATACAAAGGCAGAAATGTGTATCTTTTGTGACACTAGACCTGCAGAAAACCAGAAATCTCCACAAACTGTGGTAACTGAGGATTCCAGAGGGGTTTATTAACTGAGGATTCCAGAGGGATTTAGTCGACAGGTGGCATCCCTGGTGGCAGGGAGGCTGGATTAAAATGATCTCTAAGGTCCCTTCCAGCTTAGGCCACTCTATGATTCTATGATTAATCTTAGAATGCGGTAATGGAAAGCTTTAGGCTTGTTGGGAAAAAATAAATAAATCTAAACTGAGAGTTAGTGCTTTAATTTCTAATATTAAAAATAATGCTTTAAAAAAAAACCCACAGAGATTTGCTTTAACTTACCATTTTGAGTAGGGTAAAAAAATAATGTATAATTACCTCTCCACCCCGAGTTTAAACCAACATGTGATTTAAGTCTCTAGTTTTCAAAATGCAGTAGTCTTTGTATAGCACCTAAACACACATTACTTGCAATTTATGACAAAGCACAGGAATACAAAGGTGGAAAATGGCAGAGTCTGCAGGCCAGGCTGAGCTCACCGTGCCTGGGCCCCTGGGGGCAGGAGCAAGGGGGATAGATCCTAAGAGAGATGCTCAGAGCCATAGCTGGGCTGTGAAAATCAGCAGGCGAGGTTATGAAGAAAGGCAATGACTATTTCTAGCCTTAAAACTGTATGATCATTCCTAATAATTAGAAATAAATTTGCAGACGCCTGCTTGAACTTCAGTTTATTTTTAAATGTACTGCAAACAGAGTAGCAGTCAGGGTATTTCATCTACAACCTTAACATCTCTTTAAGGTTTAGACTCTCTCCTCCTCAGGCATCAGTACTGAGACAAAACTTCTCCCTTCTCTCAGCTCAGTGAGCAGCGTGCATTAACACCCTCTTGAAAATGGCAGCAGAGTCTCTGTTGGAGGCGAGAAGAGCCACCAGAAAACACACAAAGCAGCTGGTTGTGCCAGTGTTGGGTGGGAGAGGCCAGGCCTGGGGAGGGCAATTCCCTCCTGCCCCTGGCACACCGGCAGAAGAAGTTGTGATGTTGACAAGGAAAGAGGCACCGCTTTAATTTTCTGATCCTGTAAATGCTCTTCTCTTGTGCCCAGATACTCGCTGTGCTGCCCGTGGGTACTCAGCAGGTTTTCCGGCCATTCCTTTGGGCCTTTTCTTGACTGACTCTCCTTGATACGCTTTTCCTGAACCTCCCGCCTTCACGGCACAGTGTTATCCACAGAGTTTACATCATTGCCCATCAACTAGTCCCAGCACCTACAGACCTCAGCCAAAGGATTCACAGCTACAAATCTGCCTGCCTTTCTTCCCTCACCAGCCCTGAGCTGCCTTTGTAAAACTGTCTTGTGCCTGCAGGCACTCCTGTACTACTTTTTTCATTCATTCATTAATCTCAGAGCTATAACAAGATGTTCCACGTGCAGCACAGCTAACAAAGCCTCATTTTCAGCAATTCAAGTCTTACAGCCTCCATCTGCCTCCCAACACAGTTTTCTGCAGGCCCTCTACAACAGTCCAGGCTCATCCTTTGTTGACTCAGTGCAACGTTCTCCTGAGAGCTTCTCCTCACCCAACATCCCCAGCTCCTTTTACCTCTACTCCATTCCAAGTCAACAGCCCTGTCTTGTAGCTCATAAGAAATCCCTGCAGTATGCCTACGTACCAGTCCCATTCACATTCACTAGTCTTGTCCCATAAACCCCTCAGTTCTCTCCTTCATCACTTTTAATCGACCTCAAGTTTGACAGCCATCTACCTATGGAGTTACTGTGGACAACTTATAATTTATTTTGAACGTAAAGTGACAGGAGACAAGCAGAAGTCAGAACCCATAAAGATAACAATCTAATTTACTTTAAGACACAGAATGAAGAAAATAAGAGACACCTCTGGAGTCTCCTGTAATAATCCAGCAAAGGAAGGTGCCAGATCCTTCAGGATATAAGACAAGCAAAACAAAGGGTGAGGACAAGAGAAACCAGAAGAGACCAAGCACGGAAGAAATTCCAGTGACACAGGAAGAATAGAAGTCAAATCAAAGATAACCTAGGATGCAATCAGGTGGAAGAACCTCCAAACAAAGACAGCTCATGCAGTAAGTTCAGCGTTGAAAGCAAAAGGCAGTTGGGACTGTACTCCAGGCAACAAGTGAGGACAAGCATTTTTAAGACGAATTAAATGTTCTGAATGAGGAGAGTACCAACACAAGCAGTGTATATAATAGATCAGATTTTTTCCAACTACACCAGAGCAAAGAGGATTAAGATTCATAGCTCTGAAAGTAACGAAGGCAATGAGTTTAAGAAACCTTTGCCACACAACATCTCCATTTGCAAGCCCCTGAAGCAAGGAAGGCAACTTCTTCTTGAAAGGGGTTTGTGAGCTATGAGCACACAAGCACAGAATAAGCAGCAATTTTAGATTATTTCACAGGAAGATTACAGTAAGACTTTTTCTCCCCTTCCATCCTCTTCAAAGATGCACACTTTTTTCTTTTTTACTTCAAGTCACAGCAAAGCTGGATTTGTAGCTTGAAATTCCCCTGCTTTTCTCATTGAAAACATGGGTTGAGGTCACAAAGAATCAGAGTTCATCACGCATCCGTGAGAAATTTTTCCTACATTTTGTTTGGCTCTACTTCTACATGAAGGACTTATGTTTTCACACATCAAGATCCTTTGAAAGGTAAATTACTTTTGACAACTTATGCTTCTATTTTGGTATGGAAAAGATTGATGTCTGCTGTTTTACATCACCATCCCTGATGATTTGTAGGCCTATAAAGATAGCAAATGAAATGACGTTTGTTGTTTTTTCCTCTAAACTGACATTAAACTTTTCTCCCTTAGACCTTTTGGACCAGCTTGCCTATGACAGCATTTCATTTGTATTCCAGCCAAATGTCACGCTATCTAGTGTCGTATCAGGTAGAACAAAGTTAGACAAACTCAGATAACATAGAACAATAGAGGCATTTTTGGATTTTCAGCCAGCATGTAACATGTCCATGTAAATCAGTACTCACAGCTGGTGAAATGAAATATAGAAATTTATATCTCTGAAAATTATAATATAATGAATATTTTTTTAAAAAATTATTTTTCACCTCCTCCCACACAAGCAAAAGTGAATTGCACATCAGGTGGTTGTCATCCTCAGTCACCAGTGTTAAAACTTCATTTATTGACACTGAAGCCACCAACGAAAGCTGTGTGTCCTTTGTTACAACAAGCATCATGGTATCCACCCCAGGGCACTCGGGAGGAACTTGAACATGTGCCCACAGCATTTGCACATGGGTTATCCTCTCCCAAACTATTTGCTGCAGTCAAGCCCACCTCATTTTTGTTCTACTGATGGCCACCTCTCTCTCTCTCTCTCCCCCCAGAGTGACACTTTAATTGAGTATCCTTTTTTGGTCTGTTAGCTCCCAGTCTCAGCCAAACAGCTGGGTAACTTTGGCTGGAGCCCAGAATTAGCATAAGTTATTTTTAACCTCTTGATGCAAAGGCATTTTACATGGTTCCCCCATATGACCTCTGTGCGCAAGAGCCTGCTATTAAAATCATCCACCATATGCAAACCAACAACATCCCGAGATAGCTGTCCAGAAGGGCATGGCCATAGCCTGGTCCCACGTGGCATCTGGGAAGTATCACGGACCAGCAAATTATTCTCATTGCCTCTGAGCCGATACACATCCTCTTCTAGTGTAAAAGAACCATGTTTCCTGTCTACAGTGGGGTTACACTGTATCCTGCCCACAGCTGCAGTACAGCAACGGGATCTGATACGGACAGGGCTGCTGTAGAGGGACAGTTTGAAGCAGAGGTATGAACCTCCCCATTTAAGAGCATGGTTGTGATTGACATGTAGAAGCTGCCAATGTTCAGTGGCAACTCTTTGCCCCACAGCAGCAACCTCTGCTCACAAGTGCTTGAGCGTGGTTTCATCTGAGCTGCATTTAACTTGGAATTTGCTGATGAAATTACTCTGAGACCAAAAGTTTGTCTACTTTTTCCACCTTTCCAGCTCTCAAAAGGAGGTATTATTGCCTTCTATGAACCCTATTTCCCTTGAAAAATCAGGACATTTCTACTTAAGATGTTAAATGGGGACATGGATATAGATTCACACACGTTGACTTATATAACTTCTCAAGTAAAGGTGCCGTGCATCACCTGGCTGGAGGACACAGGTGCTGAGCTGTTTGCAGAGAAAGTATCAGTAAGTACTCAACAATGCAGGGTAGGCTGTTCCTCTTTAATTGCAGGGGTATGCAAGGCATGAGCCGTTACTTGCATGAACAACTTCATCAGCAAATGGTTATTCAGAGAAAAGCAACCTGGCTTGCACCCTGCTGCAGAGGCTGCATTCCCCTGTTTTAGACATCAAGACACAAAATCTGGAAAAACTACACACATGTGTGCCTGCATGCTTGATAGGCCTCAAAAGATCTGTGTTGATTCTGCAATTCAAGAGATACACGGATAATCACATAACTAAATATGAGTTGGCCTTTTTTTTTTTGTTTGTTTTCCTCAGAGAGGACAGAATGAGAAATCATTAGTTTACTTTTGGCTTCAATACAAAATAGCGCGTTCTCCAAGGCAGCGACCATCCATTCCGCTGATGTTAGCAGAGCACTTAGAGCAGTGAGGTCCTGGTTCAGGACTGGAGTTGCTAAGCAATATGGAAATACAAATAATAAATGAATAACAGCCACCTGCAAAAGATTACGTGCAGAATTGTACCTTACCATGAAAGCTTATGCTTCAACCTTCATCTCATTTGGATTCAAATTTGCCGAAATTAAATTTAAAAAGATGGAATGATTATTTTACAGACTGTTTTGAGAGATGTAAACACTTCCTTTTTTATTACTGTGATTCACTTTAGGGTTTGTTTTTTCTGTAAGGCATTTAAAGCATGCAGCTCTGTGGAATACAATGGCTGGTTTACTTCTTACAGCACAGACTTGAAACTGCTTAAATACATTTTTCTGTCAGCATTTATTTGTGATTCCCATATTTAAAAGGTGACTGTTATTCTGTGTACAAATGTGTTGTTAGCATGATTGATGTCAGAACAGTGTTTGCACTCCATGTCAGAGAAGATTAAAAGCTGCTCATAAGAAATCCTCTCCACAATGCACAGCAATGTAAACATGCCATACTAGGAAATCTCACAAAAGAAACTTCCTCTCAAGGCTGCCTCAGATAAGTTGTATCTGCTCCGAGCTTGAGCAATACATGGATGACAGCACTGAGTGCACCCTCAGCAAGTTTGCTGACGACACCAAGCTGTGTGGTGCCATGGACTCACCTGAGGGAAGAGATGCCGTCCAGAGGGACCTTGACAGGCTTGAGAAATGGGCCAGTGCAAACTGCATGAGCTTCAACAAGTCAAAATGCAAGGTCCTGCACCTGGGCCGGGCTAATCCCAGGCACAAATAAAAAATTGGGCACAGAGTGGGTTGAAAGGAGCCCTGAAGAGAAGGATTTGGGGGTGTTGATAGACGAGAAGCTCAATGTGAGCCGGCGTGTGCTCATGCAGCCCAGAAGGCCAACCGCATCCTGGGATGTATCAAGAGAAGCGTGGTCAGCAAGTCAAGAGAGGTGATTCTCCCCCTTTACCCTGCTCTAGTGAGACCTCATCTTGAATACTGCGTCCAGTTTTGGCACCCCCACCATAAGAGGGATGTGGATATATTGGAGCGTGTTCAGAGGAGGCCACAAGGATGATCCAGGGGCTGGAGCACCTCTGCTATGAGGACAGGCTGCAGGAGCTGAGACTGTTCAATCTGGAAAAGTGAAGACTTTGGGGAGGCCTAATAGCTGCCTTCCAATACCTGAAGGGAACCCACAGGAAGGCTGGGGAGGGACTTTTTACAAGAGTGTCCACTGATAGTAGGACAAGGGGAAATGGGTTTAAGTTGAAGGAGAATAGATTTAGACTGGATCTTAGGAAGAAATTCTTCAGTACAAGGGCGGCAAGACTTTGGAATAAATTGCCCAGAGACATTGTGGCTGGCCCCTCCCCCGAGACTTTCAAAACCCACCTGGATGTGTTCCTCTGTGGACTGCCCTAGGGGATCCTGCTCTGGCAGGGAGGTAGGACTAGATGATCTCTAAGGTCCCTTCCAGCCTAGGCCATTCTATGAATTCTCTGAATTCTATGAATACGGTTGCTACCGTGCATCCCTTAGGAAGGCAGATTCCTTCTCTGCAGGCTTGGTTTGGAACCCGTTGGAAAGGTTCCCACTGTCTTTAATTGGCAGGCAGTGCCGCTTTGCACCGCGTCCCAAGATGAAGGCCAGATCGGGCCAGAACATGCAGGGATGAGGGAATGAAACAAGATCATCAGATGTGGGACTTTAGGAGTAGATTGCATCTTTGGAATTTGATCCAGACATATAAAACCAAAAAGATACGCTCTTTTATTTAGATTTTTGTTGTCCTAAGACCCATGAACAAGCACGGATCTGTAATTCTATGTAATAGGAAACTCCCACATATACAAGTAATTTGGGGTCATTCTGGTTTCAAGTAAAATTGTAGGACATGGGAAAAAAAACCTTTTTTTTCCGGTGGGATCCCAATAACACGAGTAACTCTAACCTTTGGCATCCACCTTACAGCAGCGTTTGGACTCCTGTTCTTACCATGCATTGGCAGCCACAGTAACCCTGCACCTGTGCACTTCCACAGCAAACCTCTGAAGTAAGTTTGACTTTTATTGGCTTGCAAAGAGTTTTAAGCTTACACTGGCTGTAGACCAAACACTCTTGTGCAGAAACAGTCACAATTTGCTAAGCTGCAGCAATTTAGTTGCAAATTTGAACCTTTGTCATCAAAAGATTATCCTATCTAGGGATAAATGCTAGTCTCAATCTTCATACACCACTGAGGTAGTCTTACTCTCTACCCAAAACAAACAATCAAGGTAATTTGCATGATTTTATTTTTTTTAACGTTAAGAAGCTTAGAGTGGCATGCTTTCTCCCTGGCTTAGAGGCAGGAGGGTGGCTTCATAGGATGGACAGGTAAAGCTGTGTGGAAATCCCAAAGTGGCAACTTCTGTGGAAACATGTGTGTTTTGGATTCTGGAGAAATTAAGCAAGTCAAGGTGGTGCTAAGGCAGCGGAGGAAATTATGCTAATCCAAACTACAAGGGAGGTGCCACTGTTACACAGCCAGATGCAAAACACAGAATTTGTTTTTTCATGAACGCACTCCCTGTAGCTTGGTTACTTCAGAGATTTCACTCTGCATTATTATTTAAGCTCACAAATCACTCCATGCTTTGAGATCAACCTGCACAATAAACACAACAATGACAGAAAGAATTGGGGGCATAAGGGAGAAACACAGATATTTGTGGTTTTTTTTCCCAAAGATACTACATTTGCAGATCAAGAGTTGGAAAGTTTCAAATGAATCCTGCCAAAAGTCCTCAAGATAAGTACTACTGAAACAGTAAACACAGATGAGTGTGGCATTATGTACATCAACTCACTTGAGCTACTCATCTTTAATAAATATAAAAATAAAAACAATGGTGAAGCTCAGCCTGGCATTGTGACAGTACCCAGGGAAAGTACACATACGGTGCCCCAAGAAAGCATATCCATCAAAATACCAGTGGCTAAAATATCCAGGCTTCACTTTTGAAAACTACCCAAGAGCTCTGAAAACTCAGTTCCCATGAAATTTTTCTTCCAGATGGCTCTCCAGATCCCAGCCTCAAGTTTGCACTGACATATACCACATATTCTAAAAGCCTTTGGAGAGTCTCCCGATAAAAAGCATACAGTGTTATTTGACTTTTAGAGCAGAGGACTTGAGGTTATGTCATCAGTACTCATTTCTGACTTAAGGCATGATGTTAAACAAGCCATCAGCTCCCATCTTCTGAACGTTAACAGTCATTTACTGTTAAGAGAACTATCTGCCCTGCTGGGACAATCTTCATTTAACATTTATAAACAGTTTTGGAATAGGTATGTATTTACATAAAGGCAAAAATAGTTTTCCTTTAAGCACTGGTTATGCACAGACTACAGAAACACCTACTAATGGCACCATACTGGGAGGTAACATCAGTATGATGCAGCAGCAAAGAAATATCAGATGGAAGAAAAGATCCTTCAAGATGACTTTCAGAAGTGGAATAATGCAGGTGAGATTAAGTTTGGCAGCCTAAATACAAGTTCCTACAGACTGATAGGAAGTCTGGTATATGTTAGGAACTCAAAGGAAGGATAACAACCTCAGTAGAGCCACTGATTACTCTGAATTATGAGCCCTCAGCATGACAAAGCTGTGAAGAGCACAGAATATATTTCTAGAGAAAGGCATTTCTAGAAAGATAACGCCACTGTATAACATACTGTTACCGCCCTAGATAAAATTCAGCACAAAGCATCACTGATCAAGAAAGATCAGACAAGTACAGAAGCAGCTGACTAGGATAAGAGCAGATGAATTGGTGAGCCTGTCTCCCAAGTGAAATTTAAAAGACGGATCGGTCTAGCAAAGGTAGAGTGGTTATGATCGCTCATAAACTCTTCAAAGTCAGAAAAAAAGCTGCTAAAACTTGGCAGCAATGTTTGCTCAAGAACAAATAGACATGTGCTGCTCAGGACTAAATACAAATTGGAAGCCAAGGGGAAAAATTTATATTAAAATAATCAAGTCTTGAACAGCAATGTTCTAGGCTTATCTACCAAATAGGAACTGATGCACCTGCATAACGTTAGGCCATTGACAGGATGGGTCCAGTTACTTCAATGCCGAGTGATGAAGTCCAGCAGCAGCTTTGTACACCTTCAATACTACACAACAGTAGAACAGACATTCTTGGAGAAGAGAGTGATACCTCCCAAAATGAACAAGTTGGTCTCACATTTTAGATATATTTCCTATCCATAACAGATTGCAGTGTTTAATTCACCCTAAGTATCATCATTTTATTCCTCCATTAACCTAAGCCTTCCAAATTAAACTGAATTATCTAACACATCGATACACTTGTCTTTGATTTGACCTGCAGCAACACAATTCAAGCTACATTTGGAATTGTTACTTCACTGCTTATTCCCTCTTTCAAGGGAAAAAACCACATATATATTTTATGAATTGATAAGGTACTTGTGCTCTATTCAATACATCCTTCTCTGTTTTTCAGTGTAATAACACACCCAGTATCCATAATGCTCAAAACAGCACTCACATTTTCTACCATCATCTTTAATACAGAAAATCCATTTGTATCCTTCTACAGGCAAAATATTTAAGGACACAAGAAAAAGATTGGCACACAGTTTACAGCTAGGGATTAATGAAAACAGGACTTTGTGTCTGGAGCTCAGATTCCGTTAAACAGTGCCGAGGGATTCCTGGTTCTGCAAGGATGTAGGTCATGCCAGAGGGGACACACAAAGTCCTGCAGGAGCCTGAAGGAAATTACAAGCCATGATGCAGCTGAGCATCACCACAGGCAGCAAAAACAGACTTCCCCTGAGACTGGAAATCACAGGCAAGAACCAGCTATTCATCTTCCATGTGTCCAACAAGAAAGGATGACTTGGTTATAAAGCCTTTAAAATGCAAGGAGTCACTTCTGAAAAGAGGTCATCAGTTACTGAAATTTTGCTGAAGTATTTAATAATAAGAAACTCCTTGAATAACAAATATGAATCCCTTTAATCATACTGTATCTGATTCTTGCAGTAATTACATTTGGGGTACCTGACAGTACGAATAGGTAATTCTCATATACTGAGTAAATGCAATTCTGGTAAACGAGTCATCCTTCTGCTAAAAAAAGTCCACTACGCAGACCAGAAAATAGTTTAATTGCTAGCCAGCAACAAAATATCCCCAACTTTTGCAGAACTGCTTGTATATTCCTTGTTCAAAGAAAAGGAAATGTCATGCAGGTTCACTGTGGAGTGTGCTGGAGGAGTTTCTCCACAAGTACCAGCTCGTGAAAAAAAACATCCAGGAGTACATACCAAACCCTATAGCCTGACCAACACAGACTATCCCCACCTGCAGGACTCCACACAGGATACAGTAATTTGACCATCAACTTCTATATTAAACAAATAAAGTGAGTTTTGAACACTACAAGCTGACAGTGCAGTGGTAGTTAATACACCATGGAAGTACTGAAGATCCAAATCAAACCCAATACTGAAAGATGGCCAAATTGTGTCTGTAACAAGCTCATACCCTCACCTGTGGAGGCTGGTGGGGCACAGTGGCCCTCCTCTTGACTAGCAACATTGCTCTTCTTCAGCTAGCAAAGCTGAGCTGCCATAGATAGTGGATCAACTGGTACTTTGTGGATCTCACCAGAGGTCATATTATGAGGAGACAGCAAATCCCCTACCTGAAGAAGATGAAAACCTGACAATATCTTGCACCCTGAAGTTGAATTATCTCAGCTACAGGTTCTACCTGACCTCCAGAATAGGAGATCCAATCAGTCAGGTAAGCAGGGAGACCATGAGAGCAACTTCTGCACCACCCATAACCCTCCAAAACATCACTAAGGCCTTGCCCAGAGACAATACTGCAGCACCAGGGTGCGATCATGAGAGAATTAGCTGGTTTCTGTCCTCAGTATTACAACATGCGCTTGAACTGCTCTGATCTTACCCCTCCCATCATTAAGCTCCTAATTAGTTAAAACCCTCACAGCCCCTCCCAAATCACATGGGAAAGGGCCACCTTCCATCACCCCCAGAGAGGGAGGAATCCCAGATTAGGCAGAATATTATGATTATTTTTTTCTTGAGCTCATCAGATGAGGGTCATAATTTTAACTGGATCAGCTCAACGATGCTGTTTTGTCCATTCCTTGTAAAGGAAATCTGGATGAACCAGCATGCGAGCTTTAAACTGGCAGAGGTATTAATTTTCGATCAACAGGAAATACAGAACTACCAATAGGCATTTAAGAGTAAAATTAGTTACTTTTCAAAAGGCACTGTACTCAAATTTCCTGATGCCTTTACAAATAGAAATAAGCCAGTAACACTATTTCATAACATTTATAAATACTAAGTTAATTAACAGTGACTCTTCAGAGAGATGATTAACAAAATTTAGAAGAACCTTGTCTGACATTATTTGAAATTCTCAAAGGGAGGAAGAGACTTCTTTAAAAAAGATTAATTACAAGGTTTTTTGCTTTACATTGATACATTTTCTGTTTACATATTTAAGCTGGTTTTGACCTTCAAAACTGTGGCAAAGAACAATTTTCATTAAACCATCTCCATGGATGAAAGTTGGCAGTTCCTCATCTTGTCAATGATGTTAACTGAGAATATTAATTATTTAGCAGGCATGGTCAGACAAAATATGTGCAAGTCCTATACAAAGCAACTTTTAATTTATCAAAGTAGACATAGCAAGCATTGATGTATAGCAGGCTTTCTCCTGTCAGGACTGATTCCTTTATGGGGCTTGGTTGGAGGCTCCAGAATGAAACAATTCCACCAAAGATGCTCTAAGGGCAGCGTCCCTTAAGTCTGAGCATATGCAACAGCATAATGACAGCAGCTCTTCACCGTTCTTTGGCAATGCAAGCCATCAACCACAAAAACATAAATATCTTGAAGAAGGAACTAAATTTAACAATAGTAAAATGACTGTGGCTTCCCTGTCGTCTTTCACTACTTCAGCGTGCTCTTTTCTGTGAAATTCTGCTCACCAGTTGCTCTTTGCAGCCTGGCTCGTCACTGTTACCCACCTGCCTGGCTGAGCCACGAATACATGAATAAGCAGTTTGGCAAGCAGGAAGAACATGCTCTGTCTCGTCGTTGGCACACGAATAGTACCAACTCACAGAGGACAGTGTATTAGAGAGAAATACTCATTTTAAGAACAGTACTTTCCTGACAGAGATATACTTAACAATACAGTAAAAAGTGAATTACACTGGGACATCAATTAGTCAAGAATCAAGTAAGTATCAGTTTTCTCTACAGAGGCAAATTAAGTTTGCCCCACAAAATGAAATTAACAGGTGTTGTATATAACATTCTAACACAAAGTGGCATGCATCCTACAACACAAGATCGTATCACATTAACTAAACCAAATACTTTATTTAGGAGAATTTAAAGAACTACCCTATAGAAAGTATTTCCATAAAACTAAAATTAATTTGGGTAGATGTAAAGGAACAATATTACAAAAGATGAGTCATGACCTAGAAAATGTGTGGTAGTAGAAGACTGAAGACATCCACTCTATCAAGATGCTCACAAGGTGGACGTATTAAGACTGACAAACCAAGAACCAGGAATTAGAAACTAAGCCAGAAAAACTCACAGAGAAATAAGACACAAGGAGCAGCGAGGGTAGTTACCCACTGGAATGAACTACTAAAGGAAAGTGGATTTAACACTTGGATGCTTTTTTAAGACTGCTTCTTTTTTGTTTGTTTGTTTGGTTGGTTGTTTTTTTTTAAGCAGCATGCTGCCATCCAGCCAAGGTTTCTCTTCAGGGGAGCAACTGAGTGAAGCTTTCTGTTGCGTTCTGCAGAGGACTACACCATCTCATCGAATGACAATCACAGCCTTCAGTCTTTCCGCCCATCTTAACTTGACAGGTAAGAACATCCTTATCAAGAACTGTACTTACATCACAGAACTTTGAAATAGCTCTTTCTTCTCAAAATCAACCGGTGGCTGTTTTTCGTGCAGTAAATGGGAAAAGGGAGTCCCAGAAGGCAATTTGAAGTCATAAATCAGTATAATCTGTCAAAGTGCCTCATGCTTTCCATTGCTCATCTAATGGAAATGACAATCCAAACCTAGGCACTGCAGTTAGGTGGGAAACTTCCAGGCCACTGAGCCTCTGAAAAAGCAGGGAATCCTCTGTTTTGAGAAATTAAAATTTTTTATAGTCCTGAAAGATCTACTTATACCATCTTACCACTTTGAGACCTTTACATAAGAGTAAAATTGTCTTTACTACTTTACTACTTTACTCTTTTACTGTGTTCTGGCACAGTAAGAAAAAAGAGCAAATGCTGCTATGTGAAGTCCCTGAACTGCAAAGTCTGCCTTACGGTGACAGCAGAAACGCTCTAGTTCTGTGTCACTTATCTCCAAGAACAACAAGCAGGTATTTCACTTCAGAACCCTGCTGACAACTTGCAAGGCAGGAATTGTGAAATGCTTCTGTCTCCTTACCTTTAAGGCAAGCACAGAAGACTGCCTCCCACTTGCATTCCTAAAGGAACAGGAATGAAAGACAAGGAAAACAGATGGGGGTGGCTAACACCAGGAAAATCTTTGATTTGTGGATTTACATGGCATAGATGGATTGATATAGAATAATGGTACATCTGTAAACATACAGCTGTGTAAGTGCACTAGACAGAGCTCCCTGTCTGCAGAAGAAAATGCCAGTTATTCTACTTGTTATGGGTTAAATTCTGGAGATGTAGGAGTCACTGGACTTTTTTAATTAATAAAACTCACTGACCGCAACCTTAAAACACCTATCAAACTACTTGAGATTTTGCTGTACAGCTACAGAGCTACATTGCACATAATATTTCTCAGTGTGAAGGTGAAAAGGTCTACATGACTCTTCCACAACCTGTTCCAAGTCTTCCTGTATCATCAGACACAGAGCTCTCCTCTGCACTTGGCAGCTGCTGAACGAATCTCAGTTACTTTTTAAGTTTAGAGAAGCCCGAGTGAAAGTTGAACATAATCACCGATGTGGCAATAAACAAGCTTTGTTGGATGAGTTGCCTTTAGCGGACCATACTTAAAGACACCCTTCTAGGTTGTCCTACCCTATCCTATCAAGGAGGGTGGTTCCTTGCACTGTGCTACAGCATCACCTTCACCCCTGCATAGCCCCAAATTCTACACCATCAATTGTTTCTTCCTGTAAGGGTGTACAGCAAAATGCTGAATTTACATTTCAGTGCAGGAAAAAAAGGTAAAATCCTACTTTCGGGAGGTTTAGTCTTCCATAACCTAAGACTCTTCAAGAAATGGAAACACAGAATATTAACTTGGTGACAGATGCTTTGCCCCAATCCAACTCCAATTCTGCTTATTTTGAGCATTATTCTCTAAAGACACTTCTGTAAAGTCTGTAGAGGACTCCATATGGAAAGACCACGGTGCCTCTGGCTCACAAACACAAAATGCCCAAATGAACTATTTTCAACTGTCAGTTGGTTAATATCCCAATTTACACATGGAGAAAGATGTCTCCCCTAAAACTTATTTTCTGCTAATATAAGAAAAATGCAAAACACATGAAAAAAATTTTTTTCTTTAAAACTACAGTTCAGTAAGATTTACATAAACATTTGGTAAGACTTTGAAGATCAATTTTGAGTATGAAAGAAAAAACAGGAAACTCTCATATGTAAGCTTTTTCATCTGAGTCTCATGAGGAAGGGGCTGGTACCAGTGTAATGTGGTACCATCAAGACATATTCCCTCTACTGCTCTCCCAGTACATCCTTCACATTCAGCAGTTCTTCTGAAAATCAGCCCATCCCATGAAACCTACATTTCTCCACTCCAAAAGCATGAAGGCTCCTGTTAACAATAGAGGATACACAAGCACCAACAAGCATAATTTCTTACATTTCACAGGACTCTAGCACTACAATAAAAGCTAAGTCACCCCTAGCCTACTTCTCTCTTGGGTGTTGAGTAAATTTTTTTTGACTCTTTAATTTCAAGTCACCAAAGACTAAAATTTAATATGAAAGTAGTCAGCCTGGTGCATTAAACATATATACTAATAAATTTAGTTCCATTAAGGTTTTACTGTCAATAAACAAGGAACATAAAGTTGTTATTCTGCTAAATGTGGAGGAAACAATTTCCTTTGCAGGAAGAAATTCTCTAGTCAGAAGGCAGGACAGAAAATAATCCTTTAGGCTCAGCTTCTTCCTGTCCTCCCAGACTTTCACCTCTGTTCCAATCCAGACATAATGTAACTTCATCTGATGTCATAGGTGAGGTATTTTGCTCTTTATGGTAAATAAATGATGCCACAACTGTGATTTCACCGCAGGACTGAACAAGAAGGTATCTGACGCACAGAATGAAAGTTATTGTTCTAACATAAACTGCAGAAATAATTGCAAAAGTAAAGCAAATGAATAGCCAAGTAAATTAATTCCTTTTTAAATCACTGTTCCTGTTTTCCAAGTCCAAATGATTCTCCTTTCCTATTTAGGAAGCCTCAAGGGATGAAAAAGTGTCCAAGATGGTGAAATTAAAAATTAGCTACTGAGCATGAAACATGCAATGATTGCGTATCATAACATTTTTATTGCCTCAGTGTTGTATGAATCACTTCACAGTTCCACAGTTACGATGAAAAAAATGACACCAATAAAGTCTAAGCAATCGATGTTATGACTTCATCAATCTGAGACTAAAGGCATGCATAGAATGACAAATATTTTCAAGAATAGCAGGAAAACTGCCACCTCATTCTGAAGAAGCACAAGCGTCATCTTTTTATCTTTCTGAGGAGCGGCCATTCTCACATCCGAAGATGGAAACTGAAAATAATCCTCAGTGTAGTTCCATGGGACACAACCTTGCTTCCTGTACAGAACCCAGCTAAATTTGGGTTTCTCAAGAGTTATAAATGCAGCTAATGCCCAGTGAGCTGCAGCTAATACAGAGCATTGCCGATTCACAACATTCCCACTCCTTTGAGGTTTTGCGTCAAGGCAGCATTATTTTAACGATGACCTGCACTTTTTAAAAGTCTTGGAGTCTGGAAGTATGAATTGAATTAGCTTTCCAATTTTACAAAATCAAAAAAAAGTTCAATTTCTTGCTGATTAAAACTTCCAAGAGGACAATAATCCACACTTAAGACAACAAAGCAGCATCATAGTAAACTATCAGATACAACATGAAAGGCACAGTGCAAAGAAGTGACCTCCCACAAGGAGACTGTACCTTCTTTGGACAGTCATGCTCAACAGCTAACAAAATGCAACCTTAATTCCTTCTACTTATAGACTAACTTTGACATGACTAAGCATTTTAGTCTGGCTGTATTAAAAAATAAAAATCTCACATCTCTATAAAGCACCACTAAATCTGAACCTGTCCTCTAACAGCAGAACTAACTTTTTTTTTTTTTTTTTCCTCTCTAACAAATACTAGCTTTCTTTTTTTAATTGAGTGGCTAGATATCTTGACTTAGGTTTTAAAATCTCTGGTAGGATTCTTTCCTTTAATATAATGGCTCATTTCTCTTATAAAATCATTAATAGAAAATAAAGCTCTTTTTGTTAACTTTAATCTTTCTTCCTTGCAAGTGTGCCAAAGGCACTTTAGTATGGATCACAACATAAATATTACAAATTACAGCAGCAATGTGTGGCAACAAAGGATCAGATTATTTATAGAACAGTAATACCTTCTTCCTTCTTTGATTTAAAAAAAAAAAAAGCAAACAGTATGCATTTGATCTCTCAGGACAAGAAGCCAGTTTCTCTTAAGCCTGTTTTTCTCTCGTACTCCCAAATCCAGGTTCACAGTATAAAGCAATGGCACCGCACAAACCTTAGAATGATCAACGAGGGGTATTAGAGTGTTGTAATAAAACCTACTTCGTTTTATGTCAAAATTCTGTCCTGTTTCACATGATGCACATGTACGAAGTCAAACTAGAGTAGGAAAAAGTTAGCAGGCGCTATTTTTGCATAAAGTTTCATACGGTAGATTCATGGCAGATGCATTATGAACAAAGCAAAACTACGTACAGGCAGGCACAATTACGGAATTAATGTACCAACAAGAACAGCACTGGCCATAAATGCTGTATAACATAGTAAAATGAAATTCACAGTTAATTTATACATCAGTATTTCAATGCAGAAAAGTACACCCCATTAAAGTTTATATTTTTCCTGGCTAATGCCAGAACACATGACAATGGCAGCCCATTTCCTCACTTGAAACAGACACACTGGGAAAGACGTATGGTCTTTGTACGGGTTCATGGGGAGGGAAAAGACGAGTAAAGGTGTAAAGATGGTGTTCACACGTCTGTTGTTCACCTGTCTCACTGGCACTGCAGAGCCCTCCACATATTGTCTTAGAACTACACCATGCAAATCTCGCTTATTAATAGCAAAAACTCCAGAAATCTGAGGATTTAGTTCAAGTTATAATACAATAAAGAGGTATATTACCTTTAATAAGTTCCACTCCTTTACCATAACCAAGACAAAGCTTCAGGTGATGCTCACATCACATGCCAGTTCCCCAGTCCAAAGGACACAATATTAGCTCCCCACAATGTGGGGAAGCAAAACTTTTTGTGAACGCAAATACTCCTGTTGAACTCTGCTGAAAACTGTCTGCTGGACCTGGGCTGATAGAAACTCCAAGAAGAAAAGGATGAAGACTTGCAAGATAACTTCCCCAAAAGGAACGTGTAAACTCTTTGGCGATATGCAGCATTAACATCTGATGGGACAAGTCTGTCAAGAAGTCTTAGAAAGATGATGCTGGTTTTGAAAAAGACTTAAGAATCTCTGATTTTTGAGGCCAGGCTGAAGCCCTAATTCCAATTAAACACTAATCTGGTTTTCACTGGTTTCATAAAATACTGTCTCAAATAGGCTTTTCATCTAAGTGCAGCATGGTCTTCTCATTAAAGAATTTGTTACAATGAAAACACATTAGTAGTAAAGCCATAAAAGACAGGAAATTACAGACATTTTCCCCATAACTAGTATACTGCCCTACTACCACTTTTAAAAAAAAATTGCACAATCACAAGTCTGCTTGAAAAGTGGGAAGTTGCTGTTTAAGTGTTTCTTCAATGTTATCTCTATTTTGTTCTTTAATTAATAAAAGGATACATGCACTGACATTATAAACACTAATTTGCTATTTAGCATCCCAAATTAGGAAGCATAAACATTTATGCACTTCATTAAACACTACCGAAGAACACTCTGAGATTAACAGGAGACAAGCTAGCCTGTTAAATGCAATTTCAGGGCACACATAAGCCACCGTAAAACGACACTCCTTCCCATCCCTTGCCATGAATGTTGTCCTGTTGGCACGGGCCCCTACAAAACGAACCTTGGAAACCAGTGAGATCTGACACACCTGTGCAGTCCCAAGTTTAAGGGAAGGGACGGGAATGCAAGGCACGAGCAGCAAAAGTGGGGTGTCCCTGTCTGGCAGCATGGCTTACTTAAGATTAGCACACGCCAATCATGTCATTGCACTTTACAAAGCATAAAACAAATACTTATGCCCTGAATTAAGACATCATTTAAGCACACATGCTGTACACAAAGAGCCAATGTGGGTTTTTTCTCCATCTCTTCCAAAAAACAGGCACAGCAGTTCTAGCAAGCCTCCTCCAGTCCCTTCCCCTTTCTTCCATCTACTCCAGCCCTTCAAAGAATCGTTGCACTGCTCCTTTTAAATTATCTCAGCATACGGGACATGGAAACAGGCTTCCCATCAGGGTGTACCAGCGCTACAGGAAGATGACAAGAAATGGTAAGTCTTTCAAAACTACGGGAAGCAGAATTGCAGCGGTAGAACAGAAACAAATGCTGGGAACCGACAGCCTGAAAGGCAGATAATCACACCTGCGTGCATAAAATAAATGGCAAGTTAACTAAGGTCACTCATAAAACAAATCCTCAAAACTGATCAGTCCAGGCCCTAAGTTATGTCTACAAACCTTATTCTCATAATCCTTCATGAAACTAGTCTTCAGGATATTTTCTTTCACTTACAGACAATAAGGTATAACGCAGAAAACAAATTATTCCTTATAACTGTGCATCACGAGTCTTAACTTTAATCTAGAACATTACTTCTAGTTTCAGTTTAAATTTGTGCTAACTGTGTCCACTCTTAAATTACGGACTCAGACAAAATTCACTAATTTTCTATTATATATATACAAACTTGCCGCAGTCTGGCAATCTTTACATTGTTGAAAAATACAAATACACTACAGATACAGTAATATGGACGATGCTGAAGAGCTTTGTACCTGAAAAGTGCCTTGGTGCCTGAAAAAGAACTGCCGTTAGATCTATTTATTTTTTAAAATAAATTATCATGATTTTACAACTTAGAGCTTTGGGTTCTTTGTTGTTTCTTTTGGTTTTGGTTCTTTTTTTTAAAAACTATGACGGCAATGGTGATCTATCTACCAGATAATAAGTAAAAACGAAGCGTTCTTTGTGTGTTTTTGACCAAATATATTGTTAGAGATCAAAACAATGATTTAGAAAAACAAACGATTAAAATTTCAGTTCAGAAAAACATTTTGTAAAATACAATAAAACCCTTTTCAATAGCAAAGTGGATTTTGTACAGTTCTTCCTTCTAAGCAGATGTTTACTGCAGCCTAGATCCTCTAACTCCAGTAAAACAAAATGTAGAGGAAATGTGTTGGTGTTCACAGAATTACAACCTATATACAGAACTGCAGTTAACATACTGCAAGTCATTGAAAAAACCTTTGAAAATTCACCATTTCATTGTGAGTGGAGTTACAACATATCTTACATTATTGAAAAGCAGGTTACACCATAGAAAGGCTTTGACAGTACTGCTCAGAAAATGAATCAGTTACATGAGAGTAACGTTTCAAGTCAGCTTCTCCCATCATCAAAAATGGCACACAAATCAAAAAACAACACTTAAGTAAAACACTAAGACTTTATTAAAAATCCAAAATTTATTGCAAATTGTACTTTGCACTTTCCCTCCTTTCTTCATTTTTACATGATTTATTGATATCCATGATTTTTTCACAGATGTACTTGTTGACTTTGGAGAGTCTCTGTGCAATTTCAGTTTCATCCACAGTTTCTTGTGCTATTCTATCATACAAACATTCTGGAGAGAAAAAAGAAAAAGGAAAGAGCCATTAGGATATTGTTAGAAAACAATATAGCCCTGTGTTGGGCTCACTACACAAGAGACTGCACTGAGTTAGCACTGTGTGTATTTGTGGCAAGACAACAGAAGCTTTCATTGATTCACCAGCTATCAGGTTGAAGTCAAGATTTTTCAACAGGCTTGAATCTTTGGCATGACCAACTTCCAGTTATGCTGTGACTACATTAATAGGTTTTCTATACAGAAACAAGGCTAAATCCAACTTTTTACAGTGTCATTCTTGCCTGTCTAACTCTTCTATTTCTCCATATCTCCACAGTAGTTAGATTCTTTTCCTCAGTGAACAGACTCACCAGAAGTGTTACATACAGTTCCCTGTGAGTCACTCCTACCTTCACACCTTCAAGACAGTAAGTAAATGATAATGGTTACAAAGAGAAGCAGTAACCAGTAGGAGAAGACATTAACTGATTAGTTCTATTTTTTAAATCTGTTCAACATACATTAATGTTCTTTACCCTGTCCCTGGGTATATTTCACTTTTATTAGTAGATTATTCAGGGTGAGAGCCATCTTCTTGCACTTTTGCACAAGAGACTTTGTGAACTTAACTGGAATACAAAAAGCAAGCAATAGAAATAACTGCAAAAGCAATGAAGGTAATGAAAGTTGAGACAATTCTGCTTCACGGAGTCTGTAGGTCAATGCCAGAATCCCGCAGAGGTTACTGAAATCAGTGGTGGTGCTACACACCCAACTCCTTAGTGAAAGGTAGGTTTGGGGTTGTTTCTTTGCTGTGTTGTTTTCACAACCAGAACAGTGTATTTGGTGTGTAGGCTTCCCAGGCAGGTGAAACAAACTCTGTTCTGTTTTGCCTAGTAATCTATTCCAGTAACCGTTTATTGCCTCATATACTGAAAGCCATAGAGACTATCGCTTAATTAACATGGTTTACAACGTTTCTAATGTATCATATTAAAAAGTTATCAAAATTAAGTACTATGCATGCTTTGCAGTTAATTCTGAAACCTCTCAGAAGTTTTACAAAAGGTTATTTTGCATTAACAAGGTTTATAACAGTGCTCATGAATCATACTTTTCTTTATTACATAATACACGGTAGGGGGGTTTAAGAAGCTAAAGATATCACACGCATTAAGATCTAATGCTGTCATTCAATAATCTTTTAAATATGTTATTCTGTGTCCACAGAAGGATGAGGACATCTAAAACAATGTGAATTTTATGTTGTAAGAGGTACTAAATACAAAATAAGTACAGTTCATCAGCATGCAGCCGGATAGTTGAAATGCAAATCACCAGTAAGCTATGATTTGAAATACGACACTAAGAAGAGGCACGTCACTGAGAACCTGAAAAATCCCCAGTGTGGTTCTAGACAAGCTTGTACTACAACAGCCTCAGGAATACTCCTAGGTTGCGGCAGATACACCTAGTAAGGTGAATTTCCAGGAAAAGTCAGGCTATGTTCTCAGTTTAGCCACAGTATCAAGCAAAGAATCACCTGACAGAACTCAATTCATCAGCTGTGATTCTTAAAGTCAGTGACCCAGTCAGATCCATGATCATCACAGTTTTTCCTCTTCTATCTCTTCCATTTCTATGAGGGGCTGGAGAAATAGTAGTTCAGTAGTCACAGAATGATGCAGGCTTAGGGGCCCCTGCTGCTTTTTAGTCTTTTGGCTTTAGAGGAGCATATTGATACCCATAGCCCTTTGTATTTCTGACTGGACCAAAGATTCAAGCGGACTTCAAAGACTAACAAGGAGCTTTACTTCTTTCTGTGATGTCTGATACAAACATTGGCTACCTAAACTCTAACTTCCTCACATTTCACCATTGGTCGATTTGCTACTCATTTTTGTTTCTTTTCTTCTCCATAACAATTTCTTATTTGATCACTCCCAGCTTTCCAGGAAACACTGCTGGCATGATGGGGCAAGACCTGCTAACACTGACACAAATGCGAAGGACACAAAAATCACGGTTATGTGCTACCCAGTACTGCTGATATTGGAAGTCCGTCTGCTGCCACATAAAACATTGGCCATGAGGTTTATCTGGTTCAGGAGAAGACTGTACAATCTTGAGTCTAACAAAAAGGGAAGTCAAAGACAAAGTGAAAGAAACACTGGAAAGAGGAACAATGAAAACCAGGGCGTGGAACAGCAGAATTTAAATGGGGTTTGAGGCTAGAAGCAGAAGTATGACAAAACATGCAGAAAAATGAGGATATAGGGAAGAGCTTAATTGCTGGCGAGCATGGAAGAGAAGAACAGGAAGGGCCTGATCTGCCTCTCACCATGTATCTGTTGGAGCATACTCCCAAACTCCCTGTAGTCAAAAACGAGGGGAGTCAAAAGAAAGCTACTATTTACATGGCTCAACCAACACAGAGCAGTCCTCACTGAAGCAGAAGAGGGAAATCTCAAATAAGCAACTTGGCAGCAGTGCTGAGGAGCAACAGCCTCCAGTGGGGAAACTAGGAAACCCTTTGCAACGGGCCAGTGAGGAATAACCCCTCTTTACTGCGCGCTTGCAAGTGCACATCTGAGTAACCGATTTTGCTTCCCATTAGAAGCTGATAAGGAAAGCCACAGAGTGGATTCCTTACCTGGCCAGTACATCATTACTTTGCTACATGTGTTAGGATTGTACCACAAGGTCCCTGCCAGAACTAGAAAATTAGCATGGAACAGCTTGTACTCCCACATATATTCTTTCAGCAGATTAGTAAACAACCTCCATGTCTTTTACTCATTTCTTACAAACTAAGAAAGATGACAGTACAAAGATGAGTTTCCAACTTTTCCCCCCATAACACAGACACGCACACACTCAGAGAGGAATCTTATTTCCAAAACATAGTACTTGCAAGGCAGATTTCTTTGAAAATTCACAGTTAAGAGCACAGAGCAACTAAGAAATGCAGAGTAAGAAAGCTCAATCAAATAGGGAGATTTATTTAGCCCTACCGCAATTTAGTATGGACGCAAAACCTAAAAATCCAGTTTCAGTAGGCATTCCACAAGGAACCAACAGAGTTCTGACTTAAAAAGTAGCCTGATATACCAAGAGACAGAAATGAATGCAAAACAGAAGCATGATGATACAAAGGGACTGAAATTCACTGTTCATTTTAAATAAACGAGGCCTTCTCTCTCTCAAAGCACTACATACACGGACTTAGGCTTTCAGCTTACTGAAAGCATCATTACAGTTTCTCCTGCCAGATAGGTCAGCGATTTACACTTCCTGTTCAAATTCCAATTCAGGCGCAACAGTTAACTTTTACTATTTCCATTTCCTCCACTTAAAAGGGCAAAACTATTCTTTCTTGCCTTTGAAGGTATGCGTATTTTTATAGTCACAGCTATAATGGTTTCTGTGTCTCATGCCAGAGTTGGTTATATTCTGGATGAAAGAATGTGGTAAAGCTACTCTCAGGCTTGTTAAAAGTAACATATGCATTTTAAAAAGATCATTATGTTATAAATGAATTCCAGAACAACGTGTTGTTCTCCAGGCTCAAAGTCCTGCCCTGCAAGTGGTTTAAAGTGACAATCTTCTTGAACCTTCACTGAAATCAAGGTACAACTCTTCAGCTGTGAAGACCTGCACTGTGCACAGCTATTGCAATGTGTTTTACTTTTCCTGTATATATATTCACTTCACAATGCAATAGCAATTTGAGTTACAGTTTTTAATCAGTTAATTTTATATGAGCTGAAAAGAAGCATCTTTCAACTCAGTGATTAATGGTTAAACTCCAAAGCAGGAAGCAAAAGTTTTCAAATAACCTACCTCTGACAATGCTTAATTTGTGAGGTGAGAGAGGTGGCTTGGGAACGGCATCTTTCTTTTTTTTGGTTGCAACTCCTGTGACACTTCTGTTCTTGAGAACATCTGTTCCCCAAATCATAACCGCTAGATTTTTTGTGTACTTTGAATCTCCTTGTGTTACTTGCAGCTGGTGCCATTTCTCCTCATCTACCCAAATTCCACTGCCAAGATGGACCTAGAAGGTAGCAATAATAACAACTTATCTATGGAACGTAGCATACAACAGTATCCAAGTGCTGTAGGAACATTAATATTAGATACTATAATAACAGTAGTTAGGGCTGAACAAATCCATTTTGCCTAGGTCTGAAACTTCTTCACCTTTGTGAGTCAGGGAGTTCAAGTCAATGTCTTACATAATATAGTTCTTTTTTATATTCAATTCTTCTCTCTCTCTCTACTTTCTCCCTGAGCCCCGCACAGCCTGAAAGTCCCCGTCTCCTGAAAGACTATGGTCAGGAACAGTGACACAAGAAGGAAACAATAAACACACCCAATATTATAAAGGTATGCACAGCATACAAACCAAACAGTTGCACCAGCCTAACCCTGGAGCAAGATGAAATATTGCCTTTAATGTGAAAGCTTCCCTTTGGCTTAAACAGACTTTACCAAACGTGTATTTCGGAGTCAGTAGAGAGCGAAATACTTCCTAAGTCATATCCTCTACCTGTTGGCAGAATTCAGCCTGGTTGCTTAAAGCAGCTAGAAGGGGAGAAGGGATTTTGAGAGTTCCAATTTCATTATAAGCCAAGAGAGTTTGGAAGCCTTGTAAAACTTCCAAAGCAGTCATGAACTTGCCTATCTTCTACAATGGTGAATACTGTTTTGTGGTAAGGCAATGACCCATTGCTGCAACATCATGCAACCATTACCCAGACAATGGGGAGCAGAGATACTTCACTGAAGTAGTAAACGAGGATAATATGGGTACTGGGAAATGCAGTGTCTCCAAAATGAAGCTGCTCGAGCATTGACTATGCTTGGTTGACTCGCACAGAGCAATACTGTTATCTCTACCCTGAGATTCCCAGTGCTCCTGACTGAAGATGAATGCAGGACGAGAATCTGAGTACCACCCTTAGGCTGCCACTGTATATGTTGGAGCTGAAAGTCCTGATAACCAGGACACTGCCAAGCAAGGAAAATAACTCTACTAGTAATCAGCACGGGTCTGACATGAGTGCAACCAGGACACAAACACTGTCCCCTGTGTGGAACCGCAGAGAACACCTTGTAAGTCTGTGCTCCTAACTCCTGGAGTACAGTGCACACAACTAAACTACCTCTGAGCACAGAAAGTTTCATTCACATTGTGAGGAACTTCATTTTGTCAGACCCACACTCGCTCATCATCCGTAACAAGCTAATGCATGACCTGGCTATTCTAATTACTGAAAAGAGTTCACTGCACTGGAAAGGAAGAAGATAGAATTTACTTTCAGATAACCTGTAAAACCGCAAAATACCAAAAACGTGTATTAATTGGATTGTTATATCCAAAGTTTAGGTTTTACAAAATCTACTAACACTTTAACAAAACTTACTGCCTTCTCACAATTAAAAAAAACCCTGTGAACAAAATTCTCTGGCAAAACTGTATTAGGAGACTCTGCTTGCCTTAACTGCTTGGCTCTTAGTTTTTTGTGGTTTTACTCCTTCCATGTGGCGTTACATAAACTGTGCCTGCTACCCATACAGATCTGAACAGTATCACATAAGTCTCATTAAATGCAATGAAAACTGGAAAAAGCTACTGTAAAATTTTATATACTCATAATTTTACTGCCTGTATTCAACCAAATACCATTTTTTCCTTTTAACAGAAACCTGCTTTAATTATTAATGAGGGCTATAACCTGAAGAAATTTTTTATTACAACAGCATCCTTCAGAAGCAACTCATTGTTTAAAAACTTAAGTAGAAAAATATGAATGGTTTGGCTACCAGCTATGCTATAAAAAACAAATGAAAAGTTTAACCTTCTCAAAGCATAAAACCATAAAGCAAACTGCCTCTTCTGCAGAATCTTCTACACTAAAGGGTTTCTAAGAAGCCTGTCACAAGTTCGCAGGGTATTTAGATTTCGTAATGGACAGAAATAGAAATAGTAATAACCACAACATGAACATCCCTTTTTGTTCCTTTCTGTTCTGTTGTCAAGTTTCTTCATAATTCCTTTCAAAAAAGTCACACTCTTGGTGCTCTCTACATATTTTGTGAGCAGTCTGTGCTCAGAAAATCATCAGGTTACAGTTATAATTCAGTTACTTCTGTTTTGATCTCAGAAGTTATCTGCAAAAATTACAGAATCACAGAATGTTCAGTGTTGGAAGGGACCTCGACAGATCAGAAAGATCCTGCCAGAGCAGGATCACCCAGAGTAGGTCACACAGGAACGCGTCCAGGTGGGCTCTGAATGTCTCCAGAGAAGGAGACTCCACAACCTCCCTGGGTAGCCTGTGCCAGAGCTCCGTCACCCTCACAGTAAAAAAGTTTTCCAGTTTTGTGAAACCTGCTATGTTCCAGCTTGCACCCACTGCCCCTTGTCCTATCACTGGACATCTCTGAGAAGAGCCTGGCTCCGTCCTCCTGACACTCCCCCTTGACGTATTTATAAACATTTATGAGATCACCCCTCAGTCTCTTCTTCTCCAAGCTAAAGAGACCCAGCCCCTTCAGCCTTTCCTCCTAAGGGAGATGTTCCACTCCCTTCAACATCTTCATGGCTCTGCACTGGACTCTTTCAAGCAGTTACTTAGAAAATTACTAAGATTAGGAATGTTGGGACATGCCAAATTTTGGATGTCTGTATTGTATTAGTTGTAGAGACTACTGTATTTGATCAAAAATCTGATTTCCCACTGCCAAAATTAGGGTTTGTCTTTGCTAAAGATCCTTTAGTCTCTTAAGCTACTATATTATTCATTAGCTTTTAAGTTACTGAAAACAAGTTACAGCAAGTATTTTTAATATTTACGTTTCAGACAGACCATCTCTTCTTTGAACATGCTTGATTTGTTTAAAAAAGTTAACGCTGGTATGAAACACCTATGGTAATAGCAACTATGAGACCAACAGTCACAGAAACCTTGTCTCTCTTTTTCTAGAAGGAATTTAATCTGCCCATGTTTCAGTTTACCTCTCTCTAGCTCAGGCTTGGTACTGTTTCCTATTACTCCCAAAGCTACGGGAAGCTTACTGTACTCCAGATTCAGAAGCCATTTCCTTCTTGCTGGAAGAGCTGCCCCATGGGCCAGACCCTTGGCCTGATGAAATCAATTGGAACTTTACCCCCAATTTCAGCAACTGCAGGATCAACCTTCCAGCACAATGCACCAGAAACAACAGCAAATTCAAAGCAATGCTCACCACCGTAACCGTGCAAACATGTGCAATATATCTAAAATGTATCTCAGAAGATGGACTCTTTTTTCTTCATCTTTTCTTTTTCTTCTTCTTTTCTTTTCTTTAAATGAATGCCATAGGCTCTTTTTCAGTAACTGTTCTCCCTCCGGAGGGGAGAGATTTATCTCCTTTGAAAGAATCCTGCCAAGATCAAATCCAATGCCACAAAGGGCAAGATTTCTAAAAAGTATTTCAACTACTTCTAGTGGTGGATGTCAATAACGGAATAATGAAAAAAAGGCATAAATAAAGAAAACTGAAAAAAATCCTCACCCTTCAACACTCTAAATATATTATGAGTTCACATTCCTGGCATCTAAGCTGGCTGAAGCCCCAGTAAATAGACAAACTTAAAGAAAAGCCAAAATTACAAAAAGAAAGTTAAAGAGATATTAATATCATCAAAGACAGAAAATTTCAACAACAGAAGTGCCAAGAAGCTGGCAGATGAAATAAAAGTGCAGGAAGAGCTGCATACAAATGCTTAATGACGTGCCCCATCCCACAGACCTTAAGCAGAAAAAAGGAGGTAATATATGCTAAGTTTCCATTCCACAAATACACACAAAATACACAAGCAAATGACATGTTAAATACATTAGGCAAGAAAAGCTATCTGAACCAAATACCTGTCAAACTGCCAAGATCACACTATTTTTCACATACATTTTGTCCTCATGTTGAATTCATCTTCAAGAATGACAGACACTTGTGCAGTCAATCTTGTAACACAAATGTGAAAATGTAATATTTTTTGCTATTCCATCAGTAATTCCACTGTATGTCAAAGCTGAAATGGACGGTTCCTCCTTAAAGGTTCTCAGATTATGGGACCAAATGGATACATACCCTAAAAAGCAGGATCTGCACAGGCCATTCTGAAGGACATACAGTTTTGTAAAAGAAATACAAGGTTCGTTTAATGATAACAGCAACGGCTATAAAAAGCAGGCCTCAGTAAATGAGCGGACAATGTGTTAAACATGCTGAAATCCGAAAAGCCATCAGTCACGTTCTGGCAAACTGTAGCGAGATGGCATTTCACCAACTTTATAAAAGTATCCGGGAAGTAGCACTACATCAGCTCAATTCAGCGCTCCTACCAGATTCAAGGGAGCCCATTTTCATTCCAGGGTTTCTAATTATCTACTGGACTCCAATTCAATCAAAACATGAAGGCCTCTCTGGAATACAACTATAGCACATTAAAAACATTAAAGACCTTTTAGGAAAAAGTATTTCTGTTAGACCAGTGTAACTTTACAATGGGGGTTACTGCCTTTGGTCCATATCCAATGGATTTACTTATGTCACCAATTAAAGACTGTGCCAGTTTGCTTGTGCATGCATATTTTAATTCTCTCTCTTGTTTTGCACAGCATTCAATGATCTCATCACTGAGGATCATCCTCTATGCTGTTCACGTTTGTGTAATTTCAAAATTTTCCTCAGCATAATAGCATGCCTTTATGAAAACTGAGGAAGTTTGTATAAATTATTACCATACGAAACCCCCATGATCGTGAAAATACACAAGAAAATCAGCTGATGGACATTTACAAATTATTCACGCTATATTTAATTCAAAATACCTTTCCATTCTCGAGAATATACTTGTCCATTACTGGAACAGGGGCAGGATAGTACGTTGATGTATTTGCTTCCTCACTGAAGGTCTTCTGTACCTCAGGTTCAGGCTCAATTGGTTCTGGTTTTACTTTTTCAAGCTCAATGGCAGGTCCTAGACAGTTAAGAAAAGAGAGCTGTCTGCTATCCCAGAGAAAACAAAATCAATCACTTCATCACCCATGGTTAGCATAAAATAACACATTAGTCACATTCATTTTAAAGTTAGAAAGAGTCTAAACCAAAATCCTACTTCTGACCATCAATAAATAAAAGCAGGATAAGTAACTCTGCTTTATAAACATCAAAATGTTTCATTTTAAATGTTTAACTTTATTCTTAAAGCATATGGACGATTACAGATATGAATAGGATTGCTCCAATGCACACTACGAAAATTATGTTAAAATAACACTGAAGTTATAGACCAAAAGCAAAAATAGTAATTCTTCAAATAAGAACTACTACGCAGTTGAACAGAAACCTGCATAATTTACTGTGATAATTACATAAATTATCCATATAAAATCACAAATTTCATAGAAATTTGAAATCTCTTTAGATGTAGCATAAGTATATTAAAAATAGCAAGAGATGCTATGAAGGAAACAGGCTTAGGCTACTTATGCTAAAGTATTATGCACAGAAAGAGTATCGAAGCTTAAAAAACCCCCACATACACAAGAATTTTCATTGTCCAATCCATCCAACACACTGACTTTTATTTTCAATGTAATCAACAAAAATTCAAGGACAGATTAAACAACAGAATACTACTACGCATATGTTTGAGGCTTCAGAGGAGGATAATTGTTTTGTCAGTCATCAACTTTTTTTTTTTACAGATTAAATTTATGAAGTGCCCCTAAAAAAGACAGAAGAACAAAAAATAATTTGTAAACTGGATTTCATTATCCCATTCATTGCAGCAGTTACACCAGAAGTCTAGGAAGAGGCTACAGCTCCAAACCTATCATCGTCTCTTGATGTTTGTGTCTAGGATCACAAGAAGCTCCAGCAGCCACTGAAGCTCCACGAAGGGAGGACGGTTCATTACCACAGCAAGGTTGCCAACTTAGACCCTGGACACCACAGTAATCACTAAGGATAAACTCACCCACTTGTAAGAACTACATTGTAGCAGGTCGGTGCTGAGAGTGCTGGTAGCCCAGCCCTGACATCTTCAACAAACGACAATTCAATAATCAGGTCACCGTTGCGGCTCAGCATCTCTCCTCCGTGTCTGTGCACATGGACCAAGCCCTGAACTGATCTCACTCGGCAAGTCAAGCTGGCACCAGAACTCATGTCTTTAGTCACGTATCTTAAATAGCTCCTGTACTTGGAACGAGCAAAGCACTGATTCCTCCTACTTTGTGCAGCTGCATTTAGAGATTATTATACAGTGATATCACCATTCTCTCCATTGTCAGCATTTGACATTTATCCTATAGCTTATTTCACACCAACACAGTTAGCTAAATGTTCTCAGCTGACTGCCACTTGACACTCAGCACCAACTAAAAGTTGTCTTGGCAACTCGGACAATCCTATATTGCAGTGCCACCAACAAAAAACTTAAGAGTCATATGCAACACAAACACGGATCAAATAATCACAAAAACATGTACAATTTGAATTGTAATTTCATAATAATCCTAATAAGCACCTTGACTATCATGCTTGTACAATGGTATGGCAACACGAACCAAATTTTCTAAACTTGAGACTGCTAAACTGATTCAGATTGGGGAAGGACCTGGATTGATTAAGCTTACACACATCTCAGTGTGAAAAAACAGATGCAGGGATGTAATTGCCAGCGTGAACTTAAGAAGTGATCTTTTAACTGTTACTTTAAGAACGCATTCTTCAGCAAAGTGCTGTATTGAGTTTTCTTAAACTTTGAAAATCACTTTGAGGAAGACACCTATGTACCACCACCTCCTTCCTAGAAGTAAATGTTTAGCTCAGTTCAAGTACTTTTACTAGTTGCTATTTAGAAGTCTTTTACTGTTTTGTTTATAGTCACATATTGACACAGCTGGGATTTGGTTTCCAAAGTTCCCCAAGAAAAAGAGCTGATTAAAGCCCAAAGAACCATAGCTCTAACAGGTCAGGAAAAACCTCTATTGCAAGTCACCCTTTATTGCTTGCACAGTCACCATCAGAAAGCCTTTAAAAGGTCTTTTACAACCTACTGGGTTTTTTTCCTTCCCTAACAGAAATCTGCCTCTAGGTAGTCTTCACAGTTACTTTCTCCAACTGCTACCAACTGCATTTTCAACCCGGCATGTTGTGAATTAGACACGCAACCTGTATTATTGCTTTACTGCTAATGGGAGTTGTGTGCCCAATTTACCACGCATCACACTCTAAATGTTTTCTCTCTCTGCCGCTCTCACACTCAGCGTCTTATTTTAAAGATGATAAATGAGACATACAAAAATATGCCACTATCTAAAGGCCTAACAATAGCACTTATGCAATAAGGATCATAAAAAAAAAAAAAAGACAATTCTTCAGAATGGCAAAAGGAAACAAATGTTTTATTGCAAAATCTTTCTGACTGTAAAATTTCCATAATATCTGAGTGGCCAGCAACTTCAAATATAGGATGAAGAGGTAGAAGGCTTCCCATTTCCATCTCTTATCCTCAAAAACACATCTTAGACTACACACTATTCCAAAATTAGTAAATAAGCTAAAATAAACTAACTGATGAAGTGGTCAACATACCTTTCTAAGTGGTAAACTGTGTTTTCCACATGGTCTATGAGAACTTGAACGAAAACAATGGGAGTCTGAGACATGGCAATATTACATATATGGTACTTCTTGCACTTGTGCTTGATAGTAAACTTGGACTTTTTTTTTTTTTACATCAAAAAGCCACACAAATGCAAAAGCTGAAAATACTAAATACTAAATACTTAATACTAAAGTTCTTACACATGGTAAGACACAAATACCATTTCCTTCTCCCTACTCTAGTGTCAGTCTCAAGACACTGTGAACTGGATCACTCACATTAAACTGGGATTTAAAATAACCCCTTGGGTGGCTGTGTGTGTGTTGATGAATGAGCTTTTATGAATGAAAGTGAATATATCCCCTGACTTTAGAGCAACACTAATTCTCAGCAATACAACATGAAATTGCAGTATTTATCAGGGTGTGAACAACATTCAAACATTGTCCCTGATACAACTTCACTATTTCTGGCCATATACTACCACAGTAAACTGCACAAATCTTACCCTGGAGATGACTACTATTTTAAGAAGTTATTGAAATTCTTATCTTTTTCAATCCACAGATTTTAAAGTTAGGCTTACAGAGAAGAGTCAGTGATTTAGTTTTCTAAATCATCCCATTATCTACTGATGAAACCAGGGCACAGTAGTGTTTTCAGGTTCAACGGAACAAAGATAAACTGCAACAGCCTACAATTGCAGTGCCTCCTGATCCCAAAGGAGGCAAGGGGAGAAGAGGCTTTGGCTGCACATGTTCTTCAGGAGCTCAGATGAGCGATATCGTAACCTCTTCCATGATGGGCATCATGTTGCCCCACTGCTTTGGTCCCTAGAGCCCTGGTCAAATGCCTGCCTCCTCCAGGAAGGGATCTGTTGGACAACAGTGTAACAAAATAATAAAAAAGTTTCGGTATATCCCCACAGATCAGACCTGATTCCACTACTTACATTTCCCACATCTGCTTTCAAGGCTCTTTCAAAACAAAGAGCAATTCAGCATCACCATGTGGAAGATTAAGAACCTTGCTCATCCCGCAAGAGTGGCTCGAATTTAGTAGCCAAGATGAAGGCCTAGGTCTAAAGCAGAATATATTGAGTTCTAGCTTCTCACTGAAATCAACATATTGATGGGAAATTAGGAGACTGAAAATTTGACAGTGTTAGCTCAAGAGGCTGTTCTATATTTGATCTGCAAGTTTAAAATGGCAAGAGGCACACGTTTCCCACAGCTGCAATTCATCAGCACAAAACAGCTGTCATCTCATGCAAAGAAATAGAAATCTCTAAGGTGAAACAGAAATGCAATTAGTTTGCATTAAGTCCAGCCTGCTAGAAGTGCAGCGTAACATAAATTACATGTAATTTGAACCTCTAGGTTTAAGAGATCGCTGCAAAAACTGAAGATGAATTCAGGGTGTAATCTATTTTCTGAACAATTTTCACAGATTACTCACATATCCAAACATAACTCATTTATAATCTGGAAAAGTAAAGATGACTAAAAAAGTTTTTACGTATCTATTTCTTGATTAAAAGTAGCAGTTTTTCATAATGTCATCAGACTCTCTAATTTATAATTTGCTGAAGACGTCTCCCTTTCTAATCAGTCATCAATTTTGTACTGATTTTTCTAGAAATCTGGTTGCTTCTCTACTGTGGATGAGGCTACGAGGAAAGGTGAGAGTTATCAGTGTTCATACACCAAGTCTTAGG
Source organism: Apaloderma vittatum (assembly GCF_000703405.1). Taxonomy (NCBI): domain Eukaryota; kingdom Metazoa; phylum Chordata; class Aves; order Trogoniformes; family Trogonidae; genus Apaloderma; species Apaloderma vittatum. Next base: position 176,357 of record NW_009726787.1, read on the forward strand.
AAACACACAACCTGTGAAGGACACAGCCCATAGTGCCAAGTCATCCACAAAAAATTCCATGCAAGTAATAAAAACAAGGGATTTTTTGGGGAGTTACCTATAATTCATATTGTCCAGGTATGTTACTAAATTAAAAGAACTTGTCTTCAGCATAATCAAAATTTATTTTCGGTTGTAAAACAGGTACCAGATTGATACAATGGAAATTCAAGCCCAGTATTTTGAAAAGATTCAGCATTTTTCCAAGAGGCTTTGGGATTTTTTGTTGGTTTCTCTTTTCTTCCAAGTTTTCTTGACTTCGCTCAAGTAAAAAAAATGTATCCTTTCTTTCTTAAAGTGAAAGAAATGAGATAGAATGCAGAAGCTGTCTTCACTTCATTGCTGGTCTCACCACTCACATCGCTGTCAAGTCTACCAACTAAATTGGTGTTTTACGCTGTTCAGCCCCATTGCCTACCAACATCTGGCTGCTGCTCCATTCACATAAATTCCAACTAACTACTTGCAGATGAAGAAACATCTTTCCATCCAAGGAAAATTTTAGAAAGCTCAGTGGAATCTACTGCCAACCACATCATGTTTTTCAGTCTGTGGAAACCTTGCCTATTTAGTTTTATTAACAAGTTGAGTAGAATGTTTATAGTAATAACATTTTAATTATGCACAGTGTAACAATGATGAGCATTCACAAATCAAACACTCAGTTTCAATTGTCAGATGCTGCTTCGAGAACCTGGCTCCAGACTTGTGGGCACACCTTAACACATGCTACGGCACAGGCACATGCGCTCTCCGGTTCAGGTTTGTACGTGAATGTGACTCAGACCCACATGCAAATTACGTGCACTCGTTCCAGTCAAGTAGAAAAGCCAATGTCCAATTTACATGCAAAAATTAAGTCTCCAGATACAAAAAGGCAGACATAAGAAAAAGCATGCTAAGTTTGGATGCACATGTTTTAACCATGTTTCAGTCACCGAGCAAATCTCCAACACAGCAGTACCACATTCTAATAGCAAACAAATATAAAATTAGTAAAATATTTGAAGGTGTTCCAAAGGTACCATCTTCAATGAAAAAGATGAACTTTTTATTTTGTCTGTTTTCCCCATTTATTTCAACATAATGGTTAAATAATTGTTATAAACCAAAACAAATGAGCAGCTGACTCAAGATATTTAAAATTTAAATCCAAATTACACAAACCTGCATTTTGTAACAAATGTTGAAAAATGGGACACTAATATAATTTTTTTTAATTATTCTTTAACAATCTATTATTCTTCAAACAGCATGGCTGTTTAAAGCCACTGCTAAGAAGTTCAGGAACATACCACATTCTAATGAGCTACTAATGGGAAGAGAGGGAATAAAACAGAAGGTAACATAGTAGCTTACATAACAATAACCAAAATCCCTAACTGAAAAAAAATAAAATAGTTTTAGCCCAAATATCGATTCCACTGCCTTTTCTCTTTTTTCCTTCTTTTTCTTTTTAAACTGGAACATATCGGTATATTTTGCAGATGACACTTTATTATCTTTTTCATCATATACTGGTAGGTCAGAGACTCTTTAAAATACAGCTGCTTAAAATGGAACTCCGATTCAACCATACCAGCACAAAGACGTCTATTATCATTAAAGAAAAACCCAGACGTACATAGCATACAAATTCGACACATATTGTACAGCCACAGCAGAAAACCCTTTTAACATCCAATGTCCAGTTTAACAGCCACTGCTATTCTTCAAATACGTTTCCATTACTATTGATCACACCTGCAAAATTCATTAAAACTAGTCCCATTTAAGTCCGGCACTTACCACTACCTAGTCTTAGCAGCAGTACATCCTGGAGTCTCCTGTTCAAGTCTCTGAGCTCTTTCATTTCTGACACGAGTGCCCCATACTCCTTTAGTTTCTTCGCCTGTTGCACAAGCTGTCGCCGCGTCCTCTCGAGCTCCTGTTGAATGTGCCTCATTTCTTCTTGCTGCTGTTGGTAACTCCTCAGCAATTCTTCATACAGAATCCGAGGAACTACAGCATCGTCCATGTTGTTCATGCCTTCCGTTGTCTCCATAAAAGCCTCTTCAGGACTGGAAGTATTACTGAGACTCATCCCATTCTGTTTTTCAAGGCGCGCAACAACTGCTTCAATGCTTTTGTGTGTACCTTCACTTTGTTTCCTCCCATCTTGTCTCTGCATGTTACAATAAAAAAATTTAAAAAAAATTAGGAGAGCAGTAAGATGCAATAAAATTAACATTCTACAGACTTGGGAACTGTTAATATTCTTGTCTTCCAAAAAAAGCATGACAAAGTCTGCCTGCAAAAATGTTTTGCCTAACAGATTCCGTGAATATACATCATAACTATCATGCACGTGTAATTCAGCTAAATGCATTTACAAATTTCTGAGCCAGTTAAAGGCTTTTCTTTCTGCATTTGTGCAACACTTGCAAGCTCAATGTATATAGGCCACTTGATTCCATCTATAAAGATAATTAATTTCTATTTTAAAAAATAAGTGGATCTGGATCTCTCTTCCTTTAAAGTTTACTCCTAGAATTTAGATTTCTGACAGCAACTGATTTTCTGATAAGAGAAAGAATCAACGATGTGCTCCGTTTGTCACCTGTAATGACATCAGAGATGAAAGCAGCACACCACACCACACCAAGCTGTTCTGTGAACTGTTGGCTTGTCCTTCCCACGCTTTGGGAGACAAAACCTTCGCTGACTATTCCTCTAGCACATATACCCAGCTGCCCAATGCAAGTGACTGAGTTAACGCTATCAGCAAACACTGAAAAGGAGTTGAAAACACAGAAGTTGGAGACAATATATCATCCAGCCTCAACTGACTCCTTTTGTACTAGTACTGCATTGCAGAGGCTTCACGTCCTTTGAGCTCTCAGCAGAAATTTACCTTCAGTCATCTGCCAAGCCCTACAAAGTAAAGCACACCTCTTTTCTGGGGCCCAGATAGCGGTATTAAAATATTAAAGTATGCGTAAAAGTTGCTAAGTTTTACTGGCCAAATATAGAAAAAGCATTTGAACTTCCAAGCAACTGCAAGGAAAGCAAATGGAGCTCATACAGACAAGAAGCTGACACTATCAATTCGCATACCACAATATCCATGAGCAATGTGGCAGAAAATGAGACTATTTGATGTTATGCCTGCTCCATACATGTTCTAAGAAAATAATAAAAAAAAAGAAAAAATGCTGGCCCACCATAAAGAAACGTACTAGTATCATTCCTGCAGCTGCAAAACACATGAAACCACAGAGCAGTATTTTATTTGGAAGGCTGGCAGACTTTTAAAGAAATCATTTGATATCAAAAAATAAATACATTTACATAGTAGGTTTCTGGCATCTGGATCTAAAAAGGCCACTGGCAGTTAGAATGGAGGGATGCAGTCCTGTCAGTTTGTCTCCGCTGTAGTTGGGAAGTCTCAGGGCACTTCTTCCAATTCCAAACAAGCAGCGCAAAAGGGGTCCCAAGTGCCACCAAGAGCAGCTGCTCGACATTCATGGAACTGGTGACATTGAAAGCATTCTGGGCCAAAGCCGAAGAGCATTGTTCCGAAAATCTCAAATGGCAGTTAAACAGTGCAGATGGTATAAACAGGAAAGGGTTCGATCTCAGGTTTTGAAAGCCCATACCCCACCGCCGGACACAATTTGATCCAATTTCACCAAACACAGTGTTTTAAGGGGATCAAAACCAGGCCTTGAATTCTTAAGCTATGACATCTGTATACGCCCCAAGCGCTCAAAAAAAGAAAATAAACGGGAAAAAAAAAAAAGACTTCAGTACCTTACTGTGTCTAAGCTCCACATCTTCTTCCCCATAATCTGTAACCTCCCCAGCTTCTTCTATGTGATTGAGAGAGAGTTTGGGGATTTTAATTTTCTTCTGCATCACACTGTTCTCAAGGTCAGTTTTGTCCTCTAAAATGTATATTAAAAATAAAATTTCGTTACATTAATCAGTGTTCTTACTTCCAAGTACTACATGACTTAGGCAAGACAAGTCAAAAAAGAGAACAAAACCAAAAACCAAAACCACCCATGCTTCAAACCCCTCATAATACTACAATCAAATTAACGGCATAACTGAACTGATGACCACTGGCAACTCCAGAGTTTCAGCAGAGGATCAATCTGGCCAGTCACAAGAATGAATACTGCAAAATGCTGAGCTAATTCATGTGAGTGATCAAAAGTGTCAATGAGTACCTTTTACTATGACCAAAATAAGAGTTAAAGATGCTGTAAATAAAATAAATTCTTAAGCCCCATCTGTATTGCTCTAAATAACATTTACCAACAACATATTCATATTCATAGTCTGCTGCTACAGTTCAAACTCTGCTTAGGTTTAAAGTGAAAATAAACTTGGTAATTCATCCTATAGTCTAACCATCACCTGTCAGCAGTACAGATCTATGCGCACACACAGCAGATTCTGCTGTTGTGTAAAGTGCAGGGCTGGAAAAGGGGATGCTGCAGGGTAAGTTGTAAAGGCATTACAGAAAAGTTCTGTATGGACCAAATCTGTAATAAAATTATTATACAACCCCTGTTTCATTAGTTAATGGTACTAATCTTTTTCCTTTACATACAAAGTCAATAAATGCTCACACTAATCTTTGAAGGTCATAAAAGATTGAAGTTAAATATTGTCAGATCTGAATCATTCCAACACATTGTCAGCCACAGGAACAGCCTGCCCTGGGAGGCGGTTGGGTCGCCATCCCTGGAGGTGTTTGAGAGACGGGTGGATGTTGTGCTGAAGGACATGGTTTAGTGGTGTTGGTAGGGCTGGGACAAAGGCTGGACTCAACGATCTTGAAGGCCTCTTCAAGCCAAAAATGTTCTACAAGTCTATGATCTCAAAATTAAGTATTTCAAAACATTATTCTGAAAATGAGATTGAAATACTTTAACATTCCTGAAAAGGTGCAGAGGGGACTGGGTATCAAGAGCCACAGTCTCCCCAAATGTGCCAATGATCCATAAAATTTCTGCAGAGCAGACAAGATCTAAAAAGATTCACAAGCTAGGCTACCTGTCCAAGACAGAAAAGGAAAAATGCATTTAAACTCTGAAGTGTTGTATTTGTACATACGAGTAAGAAGACATTTGGAGTCTTCTTATTCACCTGCAAATTGTATTTTACAAAGTGTCCCATGAATATTTCTGAAAGTGCCAATGAGGATGGCATTTGTGAGTGCTTAGTTGCATTGACTTTTGCTTTCTCAAATTAGCATCTCTCCACAGGACCTCAAAATGGTGAGTGTTGACAGTGCAGAAAAGGGAAACAAAGGTAAATCACCGTTTAATGAGGAGCAAGGCATTCATTAGAAATGAATTACACAGATGAATGCAATTCATTTTGTTACAGATAGAAATGGATCTCTTGTAGGCAAATGGTGATATTACAGCCCAAGGCTATGTAAAGAGAAGAGGCTCAGAACATGCAGAATAAGACATGAGACAACCTGAAATGAAATGCAGATGGTAGCAATAAATACCAAGACAGATGTAAAAAAGAAACAGATAAACAATAAAACCCAGCTAGGCTTATTTTAGATCAGTCTCCATTCCCCAGAGCATCACGGATGCTTACCCCAGGAAAACAAAAAGGCAATCCAACTGTTTCAGTTTTGAAATATAAACCCCTACGTTTTCATTTATTTGAAAAATGTAGGTTCATCAGAAAAGTGAAATAACTCAATCCTACTGTCAGAGAGTAGCTAAGAAAATATGAGAGCTCTTCTTAGAAAAAAATACAAATTTACAGACTAAAGGGCAGACTGATGGGTATTGGTATCTTCTTGGAAGGACAGAAATGACAGGAATTTAAGAATAAGAAAACCATATCAAATAATAATTTTTTTAAAAAGATTTTTTTCTGTGACTACATATTTTGGGGGATCTGATAGCTTGAGAAATCCTTTGCTAAAATACATTCTCACAATTCCTTAGAGGAAGAGCAGCACATGCACACTGCAGAGCCAGCTTCTCTAGATTGCTTTGCCAAATCCACAGAATGTGCAGATGAACTCCTTCTACAAAGAACGCAGATCAGTTTCTATGCTCTGAAATAACCCTTGGCTTCACAACAAGATGGACACAATCCAGTTACTTCACATAGTTAACAAAATTGTCTGCTGGCAACTAGCTGAGGTCACCAGTAGCCAGAACCCCATGCAAACTGGAAACGGACACCAGCCGTCCTTCCCATGGCCCGGGAAAAGCAAATCTTGAAACACTCATGGAAAGGGGTCACAGAGGAGTAAGCGCATGTGCAGTCAACAGTGGAAGTCAGCAAATACTTTCTGATGCACAAAACAACATTAAAACAATTTCTGAAGAACAGAAATATTTATCTTTTGATTTTGGCTTTTTATGTAAATCTATAAATGTAAAGGAGACATTTTAAGCACTGAACAACAGAAATGAGAGAAAATACTTATAGTTTGAGGTCAAAGAAAACAATGCAAATCATTTGAATTCTTCAGTCTCTCCGCTCCTCGCCCAATTTCTCAGTTTGCCTAGGAAATCTATGTTTGCAAAACTTCACTGGGGGACTGAAAGTAAATGCTTAGTTTATACACTATTAGTGTGTAACTATCAACACCATTCTCTTTCACTTTGATTCTCTTCATTTGACTTTTTGATTTTATCACTTATAGAATCATAGAATCATAGAATGGCCTAAGCTGGAAGGGACCTTAGAGATCATTTTAATCCAGCCTCCCTGTCACCAGGGACGCCACCTCTCCACTAGATCAGGCAACACATGGGGACCAAATGGGAATCGAACCTGCGACCTTGGTGTCGTTAGCGCCACGCTCAACTGACTGAGCTAACTGGCCCTACAAATGAACCCGTAAGTTGAAGAAAGGAACTCTATTCTCCCTACACAAAATCTGAAGAAAGAGTGGTGAAAATTACTTTATGTAGGTTAGAGCTCAGGAGTGTTTAGTTTAGTCAATGAGATAATTTTAGGTATTTTTATGTTCTCCTATTTCCTGACAACGATACATATATTTTCTCACATATGCTCCAGTACTTGTAGGCCTATTTAAACCTAACACAATTCATCCAGTGTGCTGGATATGAGGTCTCTTTTTAAAAAAAAAAAAACACACAAAAAACCAGTGCATTTCTAACCTCTGTTATCTTCTGCACTAGTTGCAAACAGAGCCAGAAAAATCTGAGTCTGAATTTGAGGCTAATGCTGGATTGCCGACTCTTGTTCTGTAAATATTTCTGGAATTTGGGAAGGGGCGGGAGTAAGAGAGAAGAGATCAGGGCAAGGGGTAGGAGAAACATGAACAGGCATTTAGAGTAGTTGTTCTTCGGACACTCCTTATGTTCTTGTACCAGCCTACAAAAGACAGGTACAAAAGAAGAATCCAGCGAAAAACAAAACATGATTTTGAGCCAGAAAAAAATCAGGACATGAACCAAATGGCTGGACAAGCTGCAATTCAGTGCAGAACATTCTCCAGAACATGCTAAGAGAGAGAAGGGCAGCCCTGCAAACAGTATAGCTCAGAGCTTCGTTTTGTATTGATACGAATCATTTGTTCTGGACTTTTCCCCAGTCTTATAAAGCTTGCTACAAGTTAAGAATTATACCTTCCCTTAGATGGCCACAGTCAGATTGTCATGAAGTTGTGTCCAGTGTTTTTCCTATATATGGAATAAGTGGTTCAGTGATATCAGCTACTGAGAATGAGCACTGAACACACCTAGTTCGGTACCTGTTACAAAAGACCCTGTGGTAGGAGCAGGATACGCAAATGGACAGCTTCGATTCTCTCTTTTCTTTAAGAAGGGACATTCTGGAAGACACATGCAAATGAGGAAAAACTTCTTTTGCACACAGTAGCCATAATATCAGACAGAGAACGCAGTATTCTGTGTTTCAATGTACAGGATAAAGCATGCTGCAATAACTGTACTCTAGGAAAAGGTCAGACTTGGAGAGATCTTGCCACTCAACTCCACAAGGTACTGAAGGCCACAGCTTAAGAGCCAGTGCATGTGGCAGCATCTTTCCCCACACAGCCACCTACCAAAGCTGTTGGGGCAGTAAGAAGAAAGTGAACTGCTGAGAAATTACAGACCGGCTGGGAAGACGTTTGGCCTCAGCAGTGCTGAAAGGGTGAAAAGCCAAAAAGCAACCCTGCATCAGAGAATCTGTATCAACTAGCGAAGGATAAGGTGTTCCTGGAACGTTTCCTTCAGTCAAGCCTTCTTTTTCCGAGTCAGGATGGGTGGATACAGGCCAAAAGGTAAGGGCTTTAAGCCCACAGTGTCAGGGAACTGAGACAGATAAAGCAACTGTAACAGGGCAGGAAGCGAGTTGGTTAAAGTAGAAATTAGCTACCACTCTAAAATCGAAAACCCTGTCATGAGATGTAGAATAAAACTATGAGAATATCTGAGTCTCATTAAAACATTCCTTACTTTTTAATTTAGAAGTAAGGACTGAATAAACTAATCCCCTCAAAAAAATAGTTTAAATGCTGATTTTTTTTTCCACCTTTGGAGTAAAAGCTGGAAAAACAGAGGAAGAGAGCTCTGCACTCCAAGTAGATGAGGGATTGCAGGTCTGGGATCAGTCCAAATAAGAGGCTTGGCAATGCTATAAATCTTACAGTAATAAAAAGAAAGAACCTTGAGCAAAATCCATCCTTTCCTTAAGCCTTCAAAAAAATTCCACCCCTTGTGAAAAACGATACACTGACAGATGAAAAAACTTACCATCACCCTTCCCATTTCCACGCACATACCCAATACATATGGACAACACCTGCACAAGATTTGTCCCACGCTGCTGCGCTGAACTGCTTTGCTACCAATTTAGCAGGTTGCTTCTACAGAGCACACAGTGTCACCTGGAATTTGGGAGGCTGTGCATCGGTTAGAGTTCATTAAGTAAAAGACACTTAAGAACCAAAGCAAAAAATCCACAACCAAAGATATACTTGGTGCTTCAAAGCAAATACACACACCAAGCATGGCTTCTAAGTACCACTTACACACAAACAAACAATAATCAATATTGCTTTGACCAAGAAAGAAAACAGCATGATAGTACCAAAAAAATAAAATGCCACCTAGTTTATTTGTAAATGGAAAAAATTAATTATAAATTACTTTCTTAGCTAATTCAATGCAAACATTAAAGAAGGACTTTAACCGGAAGAACAGAAGAGATCTGAGAAAAATGTAACGATCCTGCCGGCTCAGAAGATATTCAGGATACAGAGGAAGAATACTGTCTCATATAAAACCCAGCTGAGCTAGTAGTACACTGAGATCATGACTGCTACCGAGCAAGAAGAAATGCACAATGACAATTAACAGCCAACGCAGGCTAAGAGACAGCAGTAGAAATGCAGAAGTTATTTGAAAAGGGCAGGTGCCTTCAAAATTGATGCATCTAAAAGGATGGGGTGTGTTCAAAGAAGGGGTCAATGGGGTGTCGGCACAGTCAATCCAGGATTTGGGTAGTATGATTTACTATATTGTTTCACAGTCTTCTGTGGACTACAGAATAGCTTTCTTGGAAGGACAGAGAAAAAGAAGACTACAGAAATAATCACAGGGCATAGTGAAAACACTACATGAAGTATATTTAGTTGGACAGAAAGGTATGGCTGAGTGTAAGCCACAAAGCAGATGAAGTGTAAGAGACAGGAAGATTTTAGGTTGAGCATGACAGAAAAGATTAGTCCCCCTTCCCACTCTAAGATCAAGAGAAATGGACAAAAATGGTACGAAAATATGCTGGAACATCCTAAGCGTACACTGAAAAATATTTCTGCTGAAGATATCAGAAAGGGAAACAGACAACAAATTTAAGTGAGAAAATAGGAATAAAAAGGGAGATTTGGGAGTTGACATCTGGGCTACTATCACTTCCTAAAATACAAGAACACTCCCGAAGCACTTCCCCAAAAAGACAAAGTGACAGTAACACACAAACAAGCGACTAAAAGAGTATCTTCAGAGTAAAAAGATGAGCAAAGAAGTAGAGGAAGAACAACTTATCAACTAATGCTGTGACAGGCAGGGCCAATAAGCATGTGAAGGTGAAGACATGCCTTTGAGGAACTGGCCAAAAAAGCTGCTAAATCTTGTGAAGTGAATTTCAATTAAGTGCAAGGAATAGGAAACAGAGTGAAAATAATTCTTAATCAAATTGCAAAGAGGCAAGATAGAAAGGTTTTAAACTACCGCCTGACAGCTTTACAGATGACGGGTAAGAAGGATGATGTGCCAGGAGCCTGAATCAAGACTGCTCACTGATGATGGAGAGAAAGCCACACCTGTTTGGTACAAAGGCACTAAAGAAGAAAAAGATTAACGAGGCAAACTCCTACAAAAGCAGAGGACAGGTTACACACACAACTTCTACCTCTTAAATTCTGTCTGAAGACATCGAGACTGGCTCTCCCTCATCAATATTTAATATAGTAAAACAAGTAAATTCACAGAGCACGGACCTGCTGCTGCTCACATACACACACACAAAATAAAAACAAAAATCTACCATGCCAGCTACTAGAGCAGCAAATGTTGAGGTCTGAATGCACACTTTTTCCTCTAGCAGAATAACATTCAGTTTAATACCACTGAGAGTAAGAGTTATTGATATGGATCCCCATTTGCAATCAAATTTCTAATGCACATGGAGAATTTTTCTGTAACATTCTCCTTCTGCACATGCTCATTTGTCAGCAGAGTGTTTAGATTCCCTGTCAGCCCAGACTTAATTCAGACCTGTGCTGCAAGACAAACTTAAATATCTTCTTTCGTGATTTCCATTATTAAGATGTACTATATTTTTAATTCAAAAGTTAATGCAAAGTCTCTTTAAAAACAATTAACCAAAAGCAACACAGCTCAAAACTAATGCAGCTAGAAAAAAAACATATTGTCCTTCCATTCTTTGTCAGCAAAACTCTGCCTTCCATTTAAGTTTCAGTTAAAAGAGCATTTGGCTGCAGTAGAAATTGATGGAGCTGGATGACCACATCAAGAAAAGACATTATGCTGAGAAACAGGAAATTACGCTCTTTACAAGACTAAGGACAGCTTTAATCCTGGATCCAATATTTACTTAAATACCAACCTTGAATAACTCAACCTTTCCATCTCACTGTTCCCATCTACCTCACTGAAGTATTGTGCAGATTTGTTAATATTTGTACAATACTCTGAACATGCTGAACACAAGGGATTATAGCTATTATGGAATAACTCTCTTAATCCTTTCTGAAACAAATACAATAATACAATGTCATCATTAAATTAAAAGGAAGAAACCCTGAAAAAGGTAGGATATCAAAATGGTATCCTTTAAATCTTTCCTCTGTACCTACATATGAAACTCCACTATGGGAATTATTTTTCAAAAGTTTTTGTAAAATATTTATCACGTTCAAACTATATTTGTAATAAAAGCTATTTCTTTCTTTAGAAGTTCAAAAGGGAGATCATCAATCTTAATCACAACAAGTTGCCAATCTGTCTGCCATGACCAGTCAATCTGTATCATAATCTGTAAAATTATATTAGGACCAATCCCTGACTAAGACTTCATGATCACAAAGGCCACAAAGCCACAAGAGATTTTGCCTACCAGCTACTCAGCAGATAAAGCAGATAAAGCAGCAGCCTACAGGGAACATGCCAGGAAGCCTCTGCAACTCTCCCTGCCCAAGGAACAAGCTTGCTATGGAAATAGTGGACAGATTTATTCTTTTTTTAGTTAAAATACAAAAATTACAACACGGTTCAGCCTCCACTATTTTTAAAGGGTTTCTTTAAAAAAGAACCAAATAATTGACTGACTGGCACTTATGCAATCCACTGGAAAAGAAATGTTTTACTGTTAAATTATGAAAACAAAAACATTAACTTAGATTTTCCCCCTTTTAACTCCTCTGCAAATTTTGCATATTTTAATTAGTAAGCGTTAGTTACCATAGCTACCATAATCATACTATCTTTGAAGTCAATTTTATTACAATCCCACTATTCATACTTCTACTGTATCGTAGTTAAGCTCATACAACATTTACAAGCATAATTGGCATTACATGGTGCAACACATGTACCAAGAGAAATAACAGTGTAGATCACCTGCACATCCTTCATGTCACAAAAATAAATAAATTACAGAATCATAGAAAACTGCTTCTGACTATTAGAGTGAAGCAAAAAGCAAATGTGACTGAGAAACAAGCAGGTCAGTCAAGAAGGTTTTAAGAGCAGAAAAAAAGATATTAATTTCCAGAATAAGCACAGTGATATAGGAAAAGAGAAAACTAAATATAAAGGTAAAATCTTCATGCACAGGTATATCCCAGCCTCTGAGTTCCTTTTTATTGGCAATTTATTCTGCTGATGACATGTAACCATCACCATTGTCATAAGGGTTACTCCAAGCCACAACTTATCAGCTACACTTTTAAAAGTTCCAAGTTGCCTTTTTTTTCCTCAGCCATTTAAGCTTTGCATGAATGTGCCACAGCAAGACTTCAACGCTGAACAAATGGAAATGACACACAAAAAAACCCCAAAAGCCTTCATATAAGTAATTTATACCTCAAATGTGCTCCTCCTGTAGAACTTAGAAGGGTGAAAAAAACCCCATAACACCCTTCATCTTAAAAGAATTAAAAATAAAGAAGAAATGGATCAAACACAAAATGACCACGAAATTTAGCTCTATATATTATGAATCCTGCTGCCCTTGAATTCAGAACTGTATTTAAGACTGCGATGTAGTTACTCTGCTACACAAAATGATCTGGTGAATCTGCATACATCCAGGTCCTTCACCTGGTGAAAAGGTTATGTATGCGACAAAGTAGGCCACGTAACTCAAATATTGCAGCAGAAAATTTAAGAAATAAAGATTAAAAAAGAAATCATGTTTTAAACAAGGTTACTTTTTTAGCATCATCTAGCCTGCTGAGCTTCCTTTTCCTCAACAACCGCGGAGAGCCATTCGTACGGTGAGCCCCGACGCAGAGCAGACAAGCACAGCTAGAAAGAGCTGGACTTGCAGCTCGAGAGCAGCGACACACAAGCTTGTCCGCAGCTACTCAAGAACTATCCCAGGAAAAAATGAAACAACTTAAGAAGAGTTTGTAATGAACCATTACCACTGCTGGAAGGTTTCCCAGAGCCTCCTCCTGGCACTTCTTTACTCAGGACAACACCCGGGGTCAACCAAGAAGCAGCCACAGGCGTTTTGATTATTTCCCTGATGCCCTTTCTCCCCAGGTCTCTGCCACACACCATATGAGTTGCATATCAGGATAAGGGATAGAGCTAGAGCTTTCCAGGAACAAAGAGTTAGCAAACGCTGTCCCTACCACAACAGGTGACTCAGTCTACAGACAGCCCTGGGAAAGGAAAGGCGACACGTGGACTGTGCATGAACACGGGATGGAGCAGGGATGCACCATGGCCGCATTTATGACCTGCTCTACCTCCTCAAGCTTTTGAATAGTGCAAGGAGGAAACAAAAAATACACAAGAAGCACAAGACTACAGAAATGTCAATAAAAGCTTTAAGTTAATATTACACATCAAGACCACCTCCTGACCTAAATTTTGTATATTCTTTATACAATCTAAGACCTCATCTTGTAAATTTTCACCTATTCCAGCACTTCACAAAGGGTCTTTTCTCCATTAGCTATCCGTAGCAAAGGAGCCTGCTTCAACTTCTTCCATCCCCAGACTTACTCAAAACTCATGTCTAGAACAATTCAATTTAAAACCAGAGATTTTACAGCTTTCTGAAATACACAGCAATTTTTCTCACCGTGAGCTGTACAGGCTTTTAAAGATTAAAAAAAATAATTTGTTTTAATAATAAGTGGAGCACAACATTTTATAAAGGAGCAAGAAAGAATATGGATGCACACAGGTTTCAACACGTTTGCTGTGACAGCTACAGAATGAGAATCTGATGGAGATGTGTTTGTTACAATTGTGTGGGTGGGAAATGTTGAGGGCAGCAGCTAGAGAGAACAATTATTTACTGTACTCAGGAAAGAATGCCTCCAATTAGAAGACAGTCACTATTAACTTCCTAACAAATGTAGCCAGAAGGAGTGAACTTAAAAAAAACCCCTCAGTTCATTCCACCTAACACTCATCACTTTGCAAAGCAAGAAAAGGCTCCAACAGGGTCATCTAAGGACCACGGTGGCTCCTAAAAAGGAGCATAAGGTGCTCATAGACGAAATTCTGGTAATGACTATACTGGACAAGTGTGAAACCATTGCGAGTGGTGTGTGTATTGCAAGAGGAGTGACAGCGTGACAAGAAAAACGGCTTTTCAGCATTCTGAGGTGATAAAAAACAAAAATGGGCATGGATGATCAGAAAGACAAACTCAAACTCTTCCTGAAAAGCCATCTACTACTTTTGTATTCTCAACAAGTAAAACTCTAGTCTGTCAAGCTACATTTTCCATTCAAGAATAAAATTATTCCTTTCTTACTACATAGCATCAGTTGCCTCTTAACCAAATGCTGACCTTGTTATGGTAGAAAACACTCACTTTAAATGCATTCTATGTCTTGAAGGTCTAGACTGTCTTAGTTGGGGGTCACCGCTCTGGTTTGAGTCCTAGTCTTTGGTCAAATTTTGAAAAAGTTGAAGGTTTCCAGATCGACACTAACATCACCACGAGCAGTTCCCAGCCATACATACAGAGACATAAGAAAAATGTACAGCTGCTCAGAGCTCATCTATCACTCTTCTGTAATACTACTACATACTACTTCTTACTGAAGTATTCAAAAGACGACAGTATTTATTTCTTCAGCATACCACATCTCTCTCAACTACTTGCTGCTCTGACCATGCCCACCATGCTTCCTTATTTTTTTTTTCTTTTTAAATTTGTCATACCTCCGAGCAGTGCTCTCTCCTCTGCAGCAACACTTCTCACAAGTGTAAGGGCTTTCAACCATTCGACCTTGTCACAAAGTATCAATTAATTGCTTCTAGACTCTCTCAAATTAGGGTAATTGTTTTATGAACTCTTTACACAATCAATGCTCCAATAAAACTTTGCACTATGGTCGTGAACATGTACTTATCGCTGTGTGAACTCCTACTTTACAAGGGTGAAAGTCTGAAAAGTATCTAAAGTTCTTTAAACATCCTAGGGAAGGAATACTCTTCTCAAAAGGAAAAAAAACTACTTGACTCTAATGTGGGTCTTCTATTTCTGTTCTTCCTGTACCACTCTTATTTTTAAGTCACTAGAAAGGAAAATCAAGTGGATCTGTTTCTCAGACTATGATTAATTACCACTGTATGGGCAGTGTTTGATCATGAAGAAATACACAAATAGGTACATATTTCCTTACTTGAGCAGCCTGTTCCTAACAGGGAAGCCTTGGATCAAAGCAGTAAATCCTTAAAGTTAGTCAAGTACTGATTTGTGCACATAAGGGTTCCTTCCAAAAACTGAAAATCAACTACGTATATTTTACACATAAAAGCACCTTTATACACATTATTTACCTTATACTGAGGTAGGCTGGAATCTTGTAGAATTAAAAGTTCTATATTAATATGTGAAATGTTACCGCAGACTTGTAAAATTACTTTTTAAACTAAAAGAATTATTTTTTAAACTAAATGAGCTGTTTGCATAACATCAGACTTGTACTCTCTTCTATAAAAAGTTGTCATAATCTGTAAAAATAGAGTTGGTCATTATAAACCAAGAATTGTGCTGTCTTCATGTAAGATCAGCTTTTCTCCCCAAGGTTTTTAACCATACTAACTAAAACCAAACATCAATATTAAAACTCTGTGGAAAAAGTGACAACTTTGAAAGTAAGTATCCCTTTGTATATAACATGTGCTTAATTTAGTTATGGTAGTTTTACACAGTACAGGGTGGAAAGAAGAACAGAAGCAAGGATTCATATGGTGTTCAGGTGAGAAGTTTTCCAAGCACGTAAATTACAGATCTAAGTAGATATATTGAAATGTGACAGATGTAATAAAGATAACTATATGATTTTTTGTGTTCCTGGCTCAGCAATAGAATTTCCTGTATAAATTAACATCTATGGGAGCAATTAGTATAAATCACTAACACAGGTAACAAGTCTTCCTCTCTGGAGGAAATGGCATGCACTGGTTTGTTCTGGCTCAAGAGAGATGAAAAAGGAAAACAGTAAAAAAAAGCACTTCTCTTCAGTATGTTCTACTGGAACGTGGGAAATGACAAAGTAGGTGCACTTTCTGCTGGAAAACTGAGGCTACCTGGTAGGGTCAACACATGAGCAAAACGCCTGTTTCTCTGAAACACTTCAGTTACATGGAGATGGATATGAGGAACAGAAAGGTCACTGCTGCTGCAGTTCCCCAATGAGAAAGAGGAAGGTGAAGTCCAACTAGGATGCCTTTGAGAAGAAGCCAAACAATCCCTGAACACTGATGAATTCCATGTATGCCACAGGTAACTTGCAAGAAATACATGATATACCAATTCTCCTCTGCTATTGACAGGGCAGACAAAACACAGGCTGGCATAGCACAACAAAAACTTAGGGAGAATCCACTCCTCTGGTAGGCTTCCATATTAGTAGTTCTCTTGAACTCCTGGACTTGCAGATATTCAGAAACTGGAAAAGCTTTACAGGAGGAATGACATATATGTTTGCCTGCTTCTTGTTCCTTCCAAGCATTTGTTTATGCCACTGTTGGAAACAGAGTAATGGCAAGAGTCACTGATCAAGTCAGGGACCAAATGCTGAACTGGTTTAGGAACTGTTATTTTCAAGAACGAAAATACTAGATTTATGTGACTTTAACGCCAAGTTACTCTGTTTAGAGATCAGAACTCAGCACTGCTTTCTCAGAAGTTAATACTAGACAGCGGGGTTTTTTTAAGCCCATTCCATATTTGGGAAAACAGACATAACCAGTATTTTTCCCCAGTTGGAAAAATCAAGATCAGAACCCAGATGTCTTCTTTGCTACTCAGACCAGTATTTCAAATGGTCATCGCCATCTTTCAACAGCCTATTGGGCAAGTTCCACGCTGGCCAGTAATTTGCTAGAAGCAACATCAAACTTCCTTTCTATGTCAACTCTGACCATGGCAGCACAACTTCTGTGGCTGCAAGGAAACTACAGAAAGTCTTCAGGGCACCTTGCTGCCAAAGCGTCACGATCTGTGCACACACACAGAGAACTCTCTCACGAGGGCTGAACTCATCTGAACGGCCAAAACATGGGACTGTTTCTTCACGCACGCTTTAATCGGGCCTCTTAGCTAGAGAAACATTCCTAAGTCAAACATGTAACAACCCAAATGCAGCAAATCCAAGCAAGAGTATCTCAAGGTTTGGCTCCACTATTGCCTCCCAATTTGTGAAGTCACTTCAACTGACAAAGTGGATACAAACCAGCACACCTCTCATTTGGCAACCCGCTGTCAGACTGCGAAGGCATACAAATGACTCCACGCACTATAAATACACCGTGTACGAAAACCTTTAACTTTTTCTTTTCTTTTTTTTTAAAGTTTCCGATTTCACCCCCGCCTCTGCGTAACCCCGGGCAGTCCCAGGAGCGGGCGGTTATTTTGGCAGCCGATGCGCAGG